>NW_003852448.1:551529-610652 GCF_000181295.1 Otolemur garnettii
GTGCTCAGTGGTGCTCAGTGGTGTTCTCAGTGGTGTTCTGAGTGATGCTCAGTGGTGCTCAGTGGTGTTCTCAGTGGTGCTCAGTGGTGCTCAGTAGTGTTCTCAGTGATGCTCAGTGGTGCTCAGTGGTGCTCAGTGGTGCTCAGTCATGCTCAGTGGTGCTCAGTGGTGCTCAGTGGTGCTCTGTGGTGTTCTCAGTAGTGTTCAGTGGTGTTCAGTGGTGCTCAGTGGTGCTCAGTGGTGCTCAGTGGTGTTTAGTGGTGCTCAGTGGTGTTCTCAGTGGTGCTCAGTGGTGCTCAGTGGTACTCAGTGGTGCTCAGTGGTGCTCTGTGGTGTTCTCAGTAGTGTTCAGTGGTGTTCAGTGGTGCTCAGTGGTACTCAGTGGTGCTCAGTGGTACTCAGTGGTGCTCAGTGATGCTCAGTGGTGCTCAGTGGTGCTCAGTGGTGTTTAGTGGTGCTCAGTGATGTTCTCGGTGGTGCTCAGTGGTGCTCAGTGGTACTCAGTGGTGCTCAGTGATGCTCAGTGGTGTTCTGAGTGATGCTCAGTGATGCTCAGTGGTGCTCAGTGGTGCTCAGCGGTGCTCAGTGGTGCTCTGTGGTGTTCTCAGTAGTGTTCAGTGGTGCTCAGTGGTACTCAGTGGTACTCAGTGGTGCTCAGTGGTGCTCAGTGATGTTCAATATGCTCATACTGTTGTGGAACCAACCGCAGCAGAAGCACTATGCCTGTTAGACCACAACTCCCATTTACTCCTCCCTGGACTCCCTGACAACCACCATTCTGCTGTCTGTTGCTGTGAGTCTAAATGCTGTAGGTGTTTCATGTAAGAGCAATCATGCCGTATTTACCCTTCTGTGATTGCTGTATTTTGCTTAGCATAGTGTCTCAAGGGTGACCCAAAGTAGCATGTGTCAGAATTTCCATCCTCTTTAAGACTGGATAATATTCCCTTTTATGTGTGTGTATAGTACCTACTACATTTTGTTTATACATTCATCCAGTGATGGATACTTGGTTTGCTTCCAGTTTTTATTTTTATTTTATTTATTTATTTTGAGACACAGTCTCACTTTGTCATCCTCAGTAGAGTACTATGGCATCACAGCTCACTGCAACTTCAAACTCGTGGGCTCACATGATTCTCTTGCTTCAGCCTCCCAAGTAGCTGGGACTACAAGTCCCCCCCCCCAACATCTTGCTTTTTTTTTTTTTTTTTTTTTTAGAGATGGGGGTCTCGCTTTGGCTCAGGCTGGTCTCAAACCTGTGAGCTCAGGCAATCCACCCCCCTCAGACTCCCGGAGTGCTGGGATTACAGGCGTGAGCCACCATATCCAGCCTCTGATCCTGCTTTTTAGCTATTGAGAAAATGGTGCCATGAATATGGATCCACAAAGATCTGAGATGCTTCTTTTGATTCTTTCAGATATATACCCAGAAATGAAGTTGCTAGTTCATATGTAATTCTATTTTTAATTCTTTGATGAACTTCCATACTGTTTCTATTGTAACTTATATTTCTGCCAACCAAATTTCCAATTTCTTCACATCCTTACCAACACTTGTTATTTTCTGGGGTTTTTTTGTTTCTGTTTTTGTTGTTGTTTTTTGCTTTTGTGGATTGTTTTAGATGTATGCATCCTAATGAGTGGGAGGTGTTATCTCACTGTTTTGATTTAAAAATTTTTTTAACAATTAGTGATTTGAGCATCTTTCTATCTGCTTGTTTGCCATTTGTAGATTTTCTTTTGCAAAATATTTATTCAGGTTTTGCTTATTTTTAAATTGGATTATTTTTATGTTGTTGAGTTTCAGGAGTTCTTTATACTAGTCATATCTTGGATTTTAGTCCCTTATGAGATACATGATTTGCAAATGTTTTTTCCCACTTCATGGATTGCCCGTTCATCCTGTTGATGATGTTGGTTTCTTTTCTTTTGCAGTTTTTGGCCAGGCCTGGGTTTGAACCCACCACCTCCGGTATCTGGGACTGGTACCCCACTCCTTTGAGCCACAGGCACTGCCCGATGATGTTGGTTTTTTAAATATCCTTTAACTTACCTGTTTTTCCTTTCATTGCTTATGCTTTGACATAGTGTCTAAGAAACCATTGCCAAGTCCAAAGTTGTGATGCTTTCCTTTGTGTTTTCCTCTAAGAATTTTTTGTTTTAGCCCTTTAATTTAGGTCTTTCATCCTAAAAGAATTAATTTTTGTGAGTTAATTTTTGTATATGGTGCAAGTAAGTTAAGAGTCCAACTTTATTCTTTACATGTGAACTTCACATCTTCTCAGTAAATCTGGTTGAAGAGATTGCGTTCCCTGTTGAATGATCTTGGCACTCTTGAAAATCCTTTGACCGCATATATGAGTGCCCAGTAAGTTGTGACTATCTATCATTAATATCAGTATTATCATCCAAATCCCGAAATCTGTTAGTGGTGCCTAAGGTGACTTGAAATGTGTTGATATCAGATTCCTTCCTTGACTAGCTTTACAATCCTCATCTATGAATTGTAATATCTGACTCACTTCAGTATCTGTTTCTACTGACTAGTATTTTTTTTTTTTGAAGTGTCACATTTTCCCATTTCTCTGCAGGTCTGGTGACCTTTTTTGTTTTATTTCAGGCTGACATTAAGTGTACAAATGATTAGGTTACGTTGTCTGTGTTTGTTACATAAAGTCCAAGTTGTGGTTGAGCCCTTCAGGCAGGAGGGGTGCTGCATACCCTTACACTGTGCCTGTCAGGGGACAGTTCACCAAAGGGTCTGGTGACTTTTGACTGAGTAATGGGCGTTATGAAGACACACTGTGGACACCCTGGATTCTGTGTCATTCTTCTAAAGAGTGGAATTTGTTGTCACTGGTAACTGACTTAGCTGGTTTTGGACTCCTAAGTGTCTCCCATATAATGGGAAGCAGCTGAAATATCTGCTAAGTTCTTACAGATTCTACTCTAAGAGTTCTCCCAAACACGCTTAGTTTAGTAATCTGCCAAGAATTCAATCATATTTTTTGTACGTAGGGGGTTGTGCTCAATTTCTAACTTTTCCTTTTTTTCTAGCATTTTTCTTGCTGGCTTCTCTGTGAACCTTGAACTCTGTCCTCTGGTACCTTAAACAAATTAGATTGATTCCTGCTACCTAACTTTTTTTTTTTTTAACAAAAGATTTATGAGTAACCTGAAGCAAGCTCATGTGCGTACACGCACACACACACACACACACACACACACACTTGCAAATCTCACTCAATATAGTTGACTTTTCAAGGGTCTGCCTGCGTTTGGTTATTCCAAATAGTTCAAATAGTTGTTCTGTTCTCTGTCCACATTTTGTGATTATCTCAGAGAGGTACATCTTATTAAGCTACTTCACCATTAGCAGAAGTTGGAGCTCAGAGTTTTGAAACAATGTATTAGTAAAACATTTTCTCAGCCTAAGGATGGCACATTTCAATTCATTTTAATCTGTAAGGAACAAGAATTCTTGGCTTACTAACCTTTTATATGACATAGGTAGGCAATACTTACTCTGTAGTCTCCCATTATTATGCCGCATACTGAACTCATTTTGTAAGTTTCATTTTCCCTGTGATAGTCTAAGCAATTTCACGTGTGTGTGGAGGGGATGAGAGGTGACAGGCTGCCCTGCAACGTGTAAGCTTGTCTAAAAACTGAAAAACCCATTCTGCTTTGAAGAAGGTCTACCCAGTTAAGACGCTTAAGTCTTTTATGATTTCTACTTCCCCATGTCTCTGAGTTTCTTAAATAGCTTTTACACATTATTTGTATGAGGTGCGGGAAAGAGGAGGTATTTCTTCTAAAACAGAGTCTTAAGCTGGGTAGGACATAGTGGCTCAACCTGAAATCCCAGCACTCTGGGAGGCTGAGAAGGGTAGATCTCCTGAGCTCAGGAGCTGGAGACCAGCCTGAGCAGGAGTGAGACTCTTCCCATCTCTACTAAAAAATAGAGAAAAACTAGCCGGACCTAGTGGTGGGCGCCTGTGGTACCAGCTACTTGGGAAGAGGCTCCCTTGAGCCCAGAGGTTGCTATGAGATATAATGATGCCATGGCACTCTCTCTAGGGGAACAGAATGAGACTCTGTCTCAAAACACAAATAACAAATAAACAAAAAGAAAATGGGGTCTTCAAAAACCAATGATGAAATATAGAATTAAAAGGAAGATCTGCATCATATAAAATTTGTGACGACCAGTTCGTAGTATTTCAATATTTTAGGCATATATTGTATGTCCAAACAGGAAACAGAATCAGAAATCGGAAAATAGGACCTTGGCAATACAAACTAAGAGCTCCTTTGTGGATGAACTGAAAAGTAGTATTGGGCTTCAAAAACAGCATCACGCTTCAAACTGGAATTTTCAGTGAGTGGTTATGTGTACATGCTTAGTAGTGAAAACCTCCGATTGTGACTTATTTTCATGCACCAGGAGAAGAGGCATAGTTTATGCAAAAGGAGTAAACAGTGATCTTGTCCTCATCATCCCTTATCATTTAATTTATTTTAAAAGTTTTAAAATATTTTATTATTAAACACAATATCAATAGCATTGGTTTATAAAATGCCAATGATTTCAACCAGAATTCTCATCAGAATGATGTAGGGTTGTTTTTTCAAAGACAAAGGCCTGAGCCCCACTTACAGGAACTTGAATTCGTTTTAACTTAAGTAGGAATTAGGGAACCTGTGTTTTGTTTTGTTTTGTTTTGTTTTTGAGACAGAGTTTTACTCTGTGAGCCTGGGTAGAGTGCTGTGGCGTCAGAGCTCACAGCAACCTCATACTCTTAGGTTCGAGAGATCCTCTTGCCTCACCCTCCCAAGTAGCTGGATCTATAGGTGCCTGCCCCTATGTCCGGCTAATTTTTCCTACTTTTAGTAGAGACAGGGTCTTGCCCAGGCTGGTATCAAACTCCTGAGCTCAAGCAATCCTCCCACCTTGGCTTCCCAGAGTGCTGGGATGAACCACTGCACCCAGACTTAGGGCACTTGTATTTTTTAAAGGCCCCTCTAGCGAATGCTAGAAACCCCCCCTCCACATCCTTAGGAAGTCCTATCAATAAGAAGCCATAACAAATAGTTGCTCGAAAGTAAGGAAATAATGGAAAGAAAAATCTTCATTTTTTCACTCAAGCCAAACTTGAAATATTTCAAGACATAAAAGATAGATACAATGATGCTTTATGCTATATTTGGGTAAAATTAAGTAAACCTAAAAGTGTAACTTATTCAGGTTATTCTTGGTGTTGTCTCTTAAATAATTACAAGAAGCACATTCAAATATTCTTCTGATGACAGATAAAGGACCAGAAAATCCAGGTATGCATTTTATTCACCTTTGTATCCAGTAAAGGGGAAGCAGATCTTAGCCACATGCAGAATTTAACATGCACCAAGCTGCTTTCAGCCCCTGGAGGCAAATCTAGTTTCTGGTTGAAATCCCATTAGGGTTGAAGCTCTTTCTGTTCTGCTTATTGAAAGAGCTTTCACCATGATGGTGGACGCTAAAATAGAACTTCTCCAGAGCTGCTCCCAGTAGACAAAAGTAGCACAGGTAGAAAGGCTCCCGGGAGAAATGAACTCCAGCCCCTGACTCTGAACAGACTGCCCCCATACCTTTCACTTCCAGAGTCAGCCTCTCACTTTCAGTTGAAACATTTGCAGATTAGCACTCTCCATGGGAATTTTGTGAATTAAATAACCAGCCGCATCATCTGGTGTGCTTAGTGACTGGTTCCTTAGTGACAGTCAAATACAAACCAGGAAACAGAGGAAGAGATTAAATACTCCTGGAGTGATAATGATGCCCTCATGTTCATAATGTTTAATTCCTCCTGCTCACTGTATAGAGAGCGGATGGCAGCGCAGACAAGCGTGCAGGAAAAACCTCTTCTCAGTGGCATCAAAGACTGAGAGATCTTTTAGAATCATCTAATGCTTAAGAAATTGGTGAATTAAGTTTTCAGTGTAGACTGGTGGGGAAATGTCCTGAGGCTGAGATTACTGAAAAGGCTGGAAACATAGGGAATCCCCAGAACCACAGCCTAGAATGACAGAGTATTAAATTACTTTAGATTATTGGAGAATCTTACCTTAAGTTTTCTTCTCTTCTGCGACTTTCCCACAATCACCTTATATTCTCTGATATTAAGAGAGTCTGGTAAATTTGTTACCAAAAAAAGTAGAGTACTAATGCTGATAGCTTTTATAAGCTTCTATTGAAATCTCTTTATAACCCCATAAAATTGAAATTGTTTTTTTTTCAGGCTACAGGCCTGATTCTAGTTGCACAATGGTTATTGGTCCTTTGTAGTGCAGAGAATTACATAGAAATCCCCAGATGTTAGACAATGCGTGTGACAAAGTGTGAGACGTTGCTCTTCATCATCAAGGTGGCAGGAACAGTGTTACCATGATATTTGTGCAGATGCTTCAAATGTGAAATCAGTCCCTTTAACATGTAGGGTAGAAAACAACGTCCCATTTAACTGCTAGGTACCGTTCACCAACCGTGGGCGTTCCTCTACGACGTTCAGTGGGCTAAATTCCAAGCACTGTATTGGATGGCATAGGTCACCCATTCTCAGAATTTGATCTCATAACCCTTAGAGGGGTAGATAAGGGAAATGAGAAATAACCTCTTTGTTGTTTTTACATTGGTCAAACTATTATCTGCTTTTCATGAACTTTCACTTGCACAGAACTCTTTAAATTCTATGTCCATGATCTCAGAGGCTTTATGGTAACGAATGAGCCAAACATCTCTCCATGCAGAGACTTTTTTCATTAGGCTCAGAAGGATGTGATGTAGTATTAGAAATTACTTCAGTGCAAGATTTAGCATGTTCTATTCTGATTCATGCTCTCAAGTACGATAGATGAATAAATGCTTAGTGCTGGACAATTTATGAAAAGAGCAAAATTGATACCACTGCCAGCCTCAAGGCATCTTCTTCCTGGAACAAGAACCACCGCTAGACTAGAGGGCATACAGTTTCAAATGGAAAAGGGAATTAAAAGGATGGTTTACGTTGTTGCAACAGCTAGTTAGCCGGCGTCTACCCAGTGCCGTGTGACTGCTGGGTGTGCTAGCAAGACAGTGTGAGGAGTTGCCTTCCCCAGCTTCCCTCCGTGGTGCTCCTGCACCCAGCCCACCCTCATTCTGAGCCAGTCTTGGCTGGATCAGGCCAATTCTGTCTCTAAGGGACTGGGGACTACGTGGCTGTGGTGGGAGTGGGGAATGATGCTTGAATTTGTTCTGGAGTTATCAGTCCAGTGCTAAGGGACCTCTGGAAGTAACTGCACACCTGAGCTGTGGCTTTTTTCTACACCTCCTTGGGGCTCAGCCAGAGGCCCATCTCACCTACTCATCGCCAGCAGCCTCTAGCATCAGAATCCCAGCATTATTTATCTATTTATTTATTTTTGAGACAGAGTCTCAAGCTGTCACCCTGGGTAGAGTGCTGTGGCATCATGGCTCACAGCAACCTCAAACTGTTGGGCTTAAGTGATTCTTTTGCCTCAGCCTCCCAAGTGGCTGGGACTACAGGCACCCACCAGAACGCCCAGCTATTGTTTGGTTGTAGTTGTCATTGCTATTTGGCAGTCCCAGGCTGGATTCGAACCCCCCAGCTCTGGATTATGTGGCTGGTGCCCTAGCCACTTGAGCTATAGGCACTGAGCCAGAATTCCAGCTTTAAAGCTCAAGCTCAACTCCACGGCTTATTGTGTGACCTGGGCAAATGTGTTTTGTTTGTATGTTTTAGAGACAGAGTCTCACTCTGTTTCTCAGGCTGCAGTACAATGGCACAATCATAAACCAATGAAACCTCCAACCCCTGGGCCCAAGTCAGCCTCCTGCCTCAGCCTCCCAGACTGCTGGGATTGCAGGCATGAGCCACCATGCCCAGCCTGACCTGGACAATTGACTCTTTCTCTGAAACTCTCAGTTTCTCTTTCTGTAATTCAGATAATAGCTCCTATCCCCCAACCTACAGTATTATGATTTTCCTATGCCTCAGTTTCTTCATCTGTAAGATAGTGTGTATATATATATATAATATTTGCATATATAATATATAAAAGGTATGTATAACAACCAGACTTACAGGTTGTATGAATATTAAATGCGTCAATCTGTGAAAACATGTTAACTACGTGTGGCACCTACTAAGTGCAGTGTAAGTGTCATTAATGGTGTGAGGATTAAAGAAAATAAGGAATGTAAAACGGACAGAAAACATTTTAAAATATTAACTTCTTGAGCTTCTTTCTCTTTTCCCTTTATCTCTCTCTCTCTCTGTCTGTCTCACTCTGTTGCTCTGGGCTACAGTGAAGTGGCATCATTCTAGCTCAAACCCCCGGGCTCAAGTGATCCTCTTGCCTCAGTTTCCAGAGTGACTGGACTACAGGTGCTCGCCACCAGGCCCAGCTAATTTTTTTCTATTTCTTTCTTTTTAGTAAAGATGGGGTCTCTTTCTTGCTCGGACTGGTCTGGAAGTTCTGACCACCAGGGCTCCCTCCTCCTCCCAGAGTGCTGGGATTACAGGCGGGGGCCACCTGCCCCTGAGCTTCTCCTTCCTTCCTGATTTGCATTAAGCTCCCTTAGGGGACACTGAGCTTTCCTCTAACTCTGACTCCAGCCTGCCTGGAGGGGACTCTGATAATCCTGCAGGGCTCTTCTGAGACATCTGCCCCGCCCCACACACCAGTGTGAGGTCTTAAGGCACAATGCTGCTGTCACCTGCCAAACTTTGAGCTGTCTGTTACCTGCACCCCAGCACCCCTGCTGCTTCTGCACCCCGCTCTCTGCACCTTCCTGTGCATGGGCATGGGCCCTTGTCTCTGTGCCCCCAACATTTGCCATCCCTGTGTTGGAGTTTTGTGATTTGGGCTGGGAGCCCCTTCCCTGGCCAGCAACACACAGATATGTCCCTCCTTCTGGGTCAGGCGAAGCCGGTCCTGCCACCTCCTTCCACCGGGCTCCTCGTCCATCCCAGCTGCTCTGCAGGCAGGCTGCCTCGGAAAGGCACAGTTCACTTCTCCAGATAAGGTGACTGAGGGACCATTTGAAAAAAATTGTAGTAAAATGTTCCTAACAAAATTCACCACCTTAACCACTTCTGAGTGTCGTAGTGTAGTTTCACTCTGTTGTGAAACCATCACCACCATCTGTCCCTAGAGATCTTTTCATGTCACGAAACTGAAACTCTGCACCTCTGAAATAATCATTCTCACCCCCCAGCCCTGACACCCGTCATCCTACTTTCTGTTTCTATGGGTTTGACTAATTTAAATATCTCAAATAAGTGGAATCAGGGAGTACTTGTCCTTCAGCGGTGGTCTTATTTCATTTCATGAAGACAAGACTGGGATTGTAAAAACCTAAATATGTTGAAGAAAATGTTAAAATGCTGGATCGATAAGAGAAGAGACACCAGGACATCTGTCAATCATTAGCATCGGTCAAGAAATCATTGCCTTACAGGTATTGCTGTAAGCATTCCTTGTCCTTTGTAAAAACCAGCTGTCTAGGAGAAGTGAAAAGGCAGTTTGCTGAGTTAAAAAAGTGATTAGCTGGGAGCCCAAAGAGAGCAGATGTGGGCTTCATTTCTAAAAGCCGGGCTGGGAAGTCTTGTATTATGCTATCAGATTGTGCTATTCCTGGCAAGGCACAGCCCACTTGGTTCTGAAGCTTGCTTCATAGTGGAACTTTACCACCAGGGGTCCCATGGTGAGGCGCGGTCTAAATGGGATCTCAGCAGGAGTCACTGTAACCATTGATCCGAGATCACCCACTAAGTAATAGGAAGGAAGGAAAGAACAAGCCCTTAAAAAGAAGTATTTTTGAATCCTTAAGAAAAACACCAAATGTCCATCCAGGATGGAGCTAATTAACAACAACAACAACAACAAAACAAAAATCTATGATTTTATTTAATCCAATCAGACATTTATCAGAAGTTTCATTACCGTGTTTGCGTTTGGCACTACGTATAAAAGAAGAACGGACATTGTTCGGTTCCATCTTTACTTTTCCTAAACCTAGAGGACAATTTTAGGTTGATGTCAATGTTTGTGAATTCCTTAGGGATTTTACTGCAGAAAAGTAGAAAGTTAAAAATTGAACATTTTCTGGTTTAGAGTAAATTAAAAAAAAAACCCTACAATTTCAACCTACAAAATAAAACTTTTCCAAATGGCTTTGTAACCTTTTTACCTTAGACGAGGACCTTTAGAATTGATTTTTCATAGGAGAAAAATGGCAAAATAAAAAATGTTTCTGTTAAAATCGCTTGTAATACAATAAGCCATTAGCTGATTTAGCTTTTCTGTGGAGGAAGAAGACAGCATATTAATTTTTGTTGCAATATGAGCCTAGACTCAGTTTTAAAACCTTCACCAGATGAATAAAACCTGGGGTTATGACACTAGTGCGGAACCCGAGAACTCAGCCTAGAACACGAACGGCCCAATCCCCTCTCTGCTTTCTTCCTTCCTTTCTCTCTTTCTTTTTCTTTTTCTTTTTAATTGAGGTGGAGTCTCACTATGTTGCCCTGGGTAGAGTGCTGTAGTGTCATAGCTCACAGCAACCTCGAACTCTCAGGCTCAAGTGATTCTCTTGTCTCAGTCTCCCTAGCAGCTGGGACTATAGGCATCCACCACAATGCCCAGTTTTTTGTTTAGCAGTTCTGGGCTGGGTTCGGACCCTGCAGCATGTGGCCAGTGCCCTAACCACTGAGCTATGGGTGCCCAGCCCCCTTTCTGCTTTCTTTAGAGTTTTTTTTTTTTTTTCTACAAAAGAGAAAGAAGGAAAGGAGGGAGGGAGGGAAGGACATTAGTAGTTACAAACAGGGACTACACAGGGATCATTATTTGATATTCTAATTCATAAGGATACACACAGAATTTTTAACAATCCAAGTATTAAAGGTATTGACACAAGTGTTTTGGAAGCATCATCTCTATCACACACACACTGATTTCATTCTGCTAAAATATTGGAAGAACGGTCTGGCTGTCTCTCTTTTGTGTGAGTGGCAGTTCTCAAGCATCAAATGGGAAAAGTTTGCAGTGTTTTACTTGTGGCTATTAAATTGTTAGCGTTGAATATGGAGAATTAAAAGACACTCTTCATTTTTCTGATGGAACACACATTAAAAGATGGTCCTTTAATCTTTAGGCTAATTTTACATTATAAATGCTTCCTGTACGCATTCTTCATGCGATATTTTAATGGCAGTATGGTTGGAACAGTCCATTTTATAGTTGCTGAGCAGGTGGGAGGGAGAACGTCAGCGATTGCTTTAATAACTTCACTTAACCATTGCCTCATTGAACTTTAAAGACCTACTAGTTTTCTAAGCTGCTGGTTAATTTACCCAGACATTTAAAAATTATTTATTGGGAGCTTGCTCTGTATTAAACACTACACCGGATCCTGAACCACAGCAAGGGAGACATCAGGCCTGCCTCAGAGAGCTGGGGATGGACAGATTCTAGAATATAACTGCAGAAAGAAAGCATGTCCTATGCTGAGAGCTTTGAAGGCAGGGCATGGAATGCTGTAAACGGGAGCCTCCAGTGTGGAGAACGGAATGGGGGAGGCGGGCTGGGGAAAGGAGACCAGATGGGAAGTGGAGAAAAATAGGTGAAGTGTGCTGTGCTACGGGTTTTGGAATCCACAAGGGCCGTCCCTAAAGTACCTAGCCACTGCTAATACTATTTTACTTGTTAAATGGCTGGATACTTTCCAGATAGCTGGGTAACTCTTCTAGAGCACTTGCATTTTCCAAGTGTAAACACTAGGCTCGGAGCTGAAGCTCAGTGATTAGGGCACCCGCCACATACCCCGGGGGCTGGCGGGTTCAAATCTGGCCCAGGCCAGCTAAACAACAATGACAAATGCAGCAAAAAAATAGCCAGGCATTGTGAAGGGAGCATGTAGTCCCAGCTACTGGGAGGCTGAGACAAAAGAATTGCTTAAGCCCAAGAGTTCGAGGTTGCTGTGAGCTGTGATGCCACGGCACTCTACCAAGGGCGACATAGTGAGACCCGACATAGTGAGATTCTGTCTCAAAAAAAAAAAAAAAAAAGTGGAATTACTAGACAAAATCACACCTTCTGAATGAAATGGCAGGGTGCTAGGAGGTGTTTTGGGACAGGATACGTTCTCAGAGCCCTGTCTATGGCCCCCTGCCCTATTCTGCTCCAAGACACCTGAAAAACATTGTTTCTGTCTTCTTAAGGCTCACTGATGTCAGTTCTAGAAACATATTTCTTAACCATTTTTGAGCCCTCCATGTAGTGGAGTGGTTCACATCTGCTCTCAGTTTTAAACTCAGTCTTTCTTAATGGGCACCTTGGACTCTGATCAAATCAGTTTTTTCCTCTTTTGTCTGATGAAGCATCTTTTCTTTTCATGGTTTCAATTCTTTATTATGTATCTTTTTTTGTTTGTTTGTTTCAGGTTCCTTGAGGGTACAAAGAATGAGGTTATACTGTTTGCATTTGTTAGGTAAAGTCCCTCTCATAATTGCCTCGGCCCCCAAGAGTTGTGCCCCCATCGTCCTCCCTCCTCCCCACTCCCTCATTCCCCGCCCCTTGTCGTGAATTGATTTAAGTTTTTCTCTTACGTGGGTATGTATTAGATCATCTACTGGCTTCATATTAGAATTGAGTTCCAATTCTTCATATTAGAATCATTCTTATGATACTTTACTAAGAAGAATATGTTTAAAAAATTGGGGTAAATACACATAACATAAAATTTACTTTTTAACTTTAATTTTTACGTGTACAATTCAGTATCATTAAGTACATTCACATTGTTGTAAATTCATCACCACCATCTATCTCCAGAACTCTTTTCGTCTTGCAAAACTGAAATTTTGTACCCACTAAACACCAACCCTCCACCGCCCTTCCCCAGCCCCTGACAACCACCATTCTGCTTTCTGTACGAATCTGACTACTCCAGGTGCCTGATACGGGTGGAATCAGACACTATCTGCCCTTCGGAGACTGCCTTACTTCAGTTATATCCTGTCCTCACAGTTCACCCACTTTGTAGCGTGTGTCAGAATTTCCTTCCTCGTGAGGTGCAGTCCCATTCCCTTGAGAACATAAACCACGTTTTGTTTATCCACTTCTTTCTACGGGCACTTCCAGGGCTTCTACCTTTTAGCTATTATGAATAATGCTGTTACGAACATCTGTGCACTGGCTTTTTTCTTAAAGCAGTAATATACCTGAATGATTTCCACTTATGAGTGTAGAATAAGTTGGTAACATACAAATAATTGAGGGAAAAAAGATCCAGGAAACTGGAGCAGAAGACTCATGGTATCTCACGTTTGATGGTGACTTTGGTGAAGGGCTGTCCCTCTTTCGGCATCAGCGTCCTCACCTGTAAAAGCAGAGAGCTGTGCTTCATCTCCATGGCTTATGTGTGATCCTGACCACCACTTGGGAAGTAACCCTAGGATTATGGAAAATTGAAGGCTGTGTAATATGGATGCTGTGTAAGGTCTTTATTAATTGGGCTGTGCTGGGTTGTACACATGTGTTTGTTTGTCTATCTGTTTCTCTCAATCCTCTCATTCTAGGATAGAAGGGAAATTAGGATTAGCAACTTTCCAGAGGAATTTAGAAGTGAAAAAATAAGAATGTTTTTCTGTGTTGGAGCCTATGAAAAAAATGCCAAGTGCTCTCCTTAGCTTCTCCTTGTGAAGTGACACTTGCTTAAGAGAGTCTGTCTAATGGTAGAGCAATTTTCATTGGAATATAAGTGGAATCTTTTGTCTCTGTCAAATGTAGTCTAGAGAAATGGCTACAAAAGGCTCCAATTTAAGGCATATTCCAGGCCTAACTGTGGACCTGGCTAAGAGTGTCACAGCCTAAGAATTGTGGTAGATAATGCCTCCACGTTTGAATAACTGTGAAACCTAAACCCAGTCACTCTGCTGACCCAGGATATCAGAGCCCCATTCTGTTTTGCATGTCATGAATGAAATGAGGAGGGGCCCATCTTTCTACGGGTCCCAGAAGCTAATATTTTCTCCTTCCAGGCTCCTTTTGTGTTTATCCCTTAAGGATGGGCCATGTGCTTATTAACCAAGGAGCTGGTACGGCAGGGCCCTGTCAAAAGCCTCCAAATACACAGAGGGGCTGTCCTTCAAAGGAAAGTAGCAGACGGTTGAAATTGTCTTGTGCAAAGACATAATGTATTGAGGAAGCCAGAATTTTGGGGTCTGTGTGTTAACTCTCCATTTATAGAAGATTTAGGTTTGCCAAATATGACGGAGGACTTATTTGATCATCAGATAAAGAACAGATACTTTTTTTTTTAGTGTAAGTATCTCCCAAAGATTGCACAGGAGATACTTAAGATAAAAAGAATCTGTTATTTATTTGAAATCCACATTTAACAGGATCCTGTGTTTCTATTTGCTAAACCTGGCAACTCTAAGTAGCTTGTGTGAAACAACCCAGGAAATTTGTTCAGTTTCAAAAACATCAGAACTCTCAAGAGAAAGGGACTTATTATCATAGAGGACGGCACAGACGTGGGTGCCCATTCAAATCGTGCTTTACTGGTTAAGACACAGACTGTAACAGGCAAGATTTCTATGTGGATTTTAAAGTAAAGGCTGTCTTTTTCTAATAACTAAAAATCATAGCACAATGGATAAAAATAAACATTCCCCCAGTATGAAAATGTGTCCAGAGTAAGTTGTAATCAAAAACGAGAAGCAGACTTAGAAGAACTGTCTGATTAAATATATTCTTTTACTTTTATTTGTGTGGACATCTACATTTGTGGAGGACCTGTCAACATGAATGCTGAAGACAGATGTTTCTGTTCTATTCGCCCCAAGTTACACAGTGAACCTGAAAGAGGATGAAATGATTTTCAAGTGGAGGAGATGGTTTTATTAGATGTGAAAGCTGCGGCAAATGAAATAGTTGAGGGACAAATGGCATTTTTATGAACCAGTAACTTAAAGACACTCAAAACCTTCTGAACAGGTACCTCACAGGCAAATCGCTGTTGAGGAAGCAGCTCGTAATATCTGACTGGTCCCCGGCCTAAGGTCCAACATTCCCCTTCACCTATTTACAAAAAACTTGAACAATCATACAGGCCGGCGATGGGCTCATAGCCACAGGACTATCCATTAGTAACTGGTGATGAGCCAGGAGTGTACCAGACAACGTGAGCCAAAAAATACAATTAAACCCAAAAGGGACACATCAACTGCCCAGGGCTGCATTACTGGAAACCTGCAGGGCCCCGAGCCTCGCCGGGGAAGGAAGGGCCCTGTTCCTTCCCACTGCCAGCTTCACAGACGGTGCAGTGCTGATGGGAACAAGGGCTTGATCTTTAAATGTTTATTGATCAGTTATTTCCAAGAGAAGAGCTGACATCTATTTCAAGCAGAGAAGATTCTGATTCATTTTCCCCCTGTCATAAGTGCAATGACAGATTGAAGAAGATGGAGCCAGAAATAAATACTCCACTAGGTGGCCAGTCTCATCCGATACAACAAAAGCTAATTCCCCTGTCTCAATCTGCTTCCGTTTTGGAAATAATACATATAATGAATGAATAAGATGACAAATCTCCTTCCATGGGGAGTTCCAGAGAAGCTTCACATCTTTCTTTCTGCAGAGGGAGGAAGGGATATCAGTTCCCATCATCCTTCTCTAAGTCTGTGAGCAGTGAAAGGCTTCCTGGGTCCCCTCCCGTGCCTGGAAGAGAAGACACAATTGGCTGACTGTGCCATTTGACCTTTTTGGCATCCTCCCCCACCTTACTCCTGAGCCTCTCAGTCAATCGGTCTCTCCCTTCCCTCATCTCCTGCACATACAGCCTGTCCTCTGTGGCCTTCCAGCTTGCAGGTGCCTTCCAGCAGACCCTGAACCCCTGCTTGACCCATCACACTTGCTCCTTACTGGTCTCCTTCCCCCAGCCACTCCCAACTCTTGTGTATACTGTACTGTGTCGTTACCAAAATTACATTTCTTTTTTTTTTTTTGCAATTTTTGACCAGGGCCGAGTTTGAACCTGCCACCTCCAGTATATGGGGCTGGTGCCCTACTCCTTTGAGCCATAGGAGCTGCCCAAATTACATTTCTTTTTTGAGACAGTCTCACTCTGTTGTCCTTGGCTAGACTGTGGTGGTGTCATAGCTCATAGCAACCTCAAACTCCTGGGCTTAAGCGATCCTCTTGCCTCAGCCTCTCTGGAAGGGAAGCTGAGACTCCAGGCGCCCACCACCACGCTCAGCTAATTTTTCTATATATAGTAGGGACAGAATCTTACTCTGGCACAAACTGTTCTCAAACTTCTGAGCTCAAGCAATCCACCTGCCTCAGCCTCCCGGAGTGCTAGGATCACACGCATGAACTATTATGTCCAGCCACCAAAATTACATTCATAAAATGAAGATTGCATCTCAGACCTATTTATCCACAATAGGTTCAAATTCCTTAGCCTGATAACACAGCCCTTGTTTAACCTTTGCAGCACATTTTCTACGTGACCCTCACCCCTGAGTGCTATGTGCCTGGCACTCTAAACATAGCCCCTGATGTGTGTTTGTACCTGCACAAACCCCTGGCCCTCAGGTCTCTGAGGAACCCACCTTCCAAACTCAGGCCAGCCACATAACTCCCTGCCATGCACAGTTATGACTTCACATCTCTTTTCTGGCTCTTGGATTGTTTGAAAACTATTTGTACCACACTACACATCCCAGGTATTCCAAAAACATTTGCCAGAATCCACCATGAAACCCTGATTATTACTCACATTCCATCTCTTAAGTGTCAGCTTTGCGGTAACAAATGCAGGGAGGCCACTCTGCATGCTCCTACTTAGTCCTCAATTTGCCTTCTCACCTTCTCTCCGAGCCCTTCCCTCCTTCACCTCCAGACCAAAAATGTGAACAGGAATGCCCTGGAGATTCTTTCAGGAGTGCCCTTACCATCTCCGTTCTCCTGGCAACACCCCCTCAGTGCACCAACCCACATTCCTCATTACCAGGATGTGCCACCTGGGAGTTGGGATCGCCCAGAGTTGGACATGGTGTCCTTTGCCTGGGGTTGGGGTGCCCTTGATCTGTTAACCATTACAGTAGCAGGTGAGCAGGAAGGAAAATGCTATATAAGCCAAAGGAATGGGAATTAGTGGGAGGGAGAACTAGTTAAGGGAGGGAGGAGGCTAGAGAGATGGGTGTCAGGTGCTGCCCTCCATCTCCGTGGAGGCTCAGATCTGGGTAGTGCAGGAACTGTTACTGATGTTAATTTGGGCTGAATACCCGCGGGGGTAACCCATTATGCTGCCAAACACTATTTTCTGCCTCCATCTCAGTCATCGTCATAAATTTTATCTGTATTTTATTGCAGTCAGAGCTTTCTCCAGGGAAGGTCCAGCAGAGTCTCCATATTCTTGTGAAATGAAAACAAGACCTTCAGTTACTTTTCTGCGAATGCTGCAAATTATTTTAAAAGCATGAACTAATGAAAAAAATATACGACTCACCTTTCAGTGTCAGGCCACCTGTTCTTGCAGTTTGAGCATGGACTGTAAAGGCTGCTCAGTGCAGGCTGTGCTGCAGAGAAGGCAGGGCCAGGCGGGGGTGGGGAGAAGATGCAACACAGCGCAGCTTTATGAGCTTAGTAGTATGTTTTATGCAGCATTTTTAATGCTAAGTTAACTGCCTCATAGGCTGGAGCTGAAGCTTTAAACTCAAGCAAGAAACCCTGCTTCTGTGTGTAACCTGGGACGAGAGGACCAGCAATGCACCTGCACCCCAAACCTCCCTCCACAACTGTCTGACCTCACTCTGGGTTACGAAAGGTGAGTCGGTAAAAGCAGAAAGATAACAGTCAAACCTGATTCTAGAGCAGACTCCACCAGGTAGTTTGATCCTCAACTCCCCAGGATCAAACTGTTGACTCCCTGAAAACCGTGCCCGTGTGAGCCCTCTCCCGCAGCCGCCCTGCTTCCTGATGTGTGCAATGCCCACCCATCGCATGGAATCTGGAAGAGGGTCTGGGCTGTCACTTACTCCACGTGGCTGTTTGTGGATGCTGCCTGCTCCAGCTTGAGGCGTAGGAGATTTCATGAATGGATGGAACGTCATACAACTTAAAGCAAGTTTAGTGAAAGTTTTCTATAGCACACCTCAGAGACACTGCGAAGTTTATTCCAGGCCACTGCAAAAAAGTAACAACCCCAATGAAGCAGGTCACGTGAATTTTTTGGTTTCCTGGCACAGATAAAAGTTCAATAGCATCATGTCTAAATAATTTAATAATGTTTGTACTTTATTAAGAAACACTTTGTTGCCAAACATGCTAATGATGACCTGAGCCTTCGGCGAGTTGTAATCTCTTTGCCAGTGGAAGGTCTTGGCTCCGGGTGATGGGGGGATGTGTGTGTGTGCTGAAGGTCAGGGTAGCTGTGGCACTTTCTGAAAATAAGACAATGAAGTTTTCCAAATATTCTGAGAGGTTAAGGATTGAAAATGAGAGGTGACTCTGAGACGTGAACCAAAGGAAACACAGTCCAGGTTCTGTGAGGGCAACGTGGCCTTTATTTGACTCGAGTCTGAGCAGGCTGAGTTCAAAAAAGCCAACACGTGGGTTAGGGCAGGTGGGAATCTAGGAGTTCAGAGGGGCAGGGATTGGGGCATTCCTTCCTCCCTGGGCAGGACGATCAGCACTCATTCCCTTCTGGGCCAGAAGGTTCTATTTGGCAGATCCCTCCATTCAGTCCTATCACTGTCCTTTTGTGAAAGATTTTTCTGCAGCATTAGATGCTGTTTGATAACATCTTACCTACAATAGAATTTTTAAAATTGGAGTCAATCCTCTCAAGCCCTGTGACTATTTTATCAGCAGTTTGATAAAGCTAAGTTTATATAGAATCCTTTGTTGTCATTTTAACAAGCTCACAGTGTCTTCCCCAGAAGGAGATTCCATGACAAGAAACCGCTGTCTTTGCTCATCCTTGAGAAGCAAGTCCTCATCCACTCCGGTTTTCTCACGAGATTGCAGCGGTTCAGTCTCCACTGCTCACTCTAGTTCTCTTAGTTCTCTTACTGTTTGTACCACCTCTGCAGTTACTGAGTCCACTGGAGACTTGAGCCCCTCAGGTTTATCCAAGAGGGTTGGAGTCAGCTTCTTCCAAACTCCTATTAATGTTGGTGTTTTTACCTCCTCCCATGTATTACGGATGCTCTTAATGGCATCTTGATTGGTGAATCCTTTGCAAAAGATTTTCAATTGACTTTGCACAGATCCACCAGGGGAATCACCGTCTATGGCAGTGATCATCCTGTGAAATCTCTCTCTCTCTCTTTCTTTTTTTTCCTGAGACAGAGTCTCACTATGTCACCCTTGGTAGAGTACTATGGCATCACAGCTCACAGCAACCTCAAACTCTTGGGCTTAAGTGATTCTCTTCCCTCTGCCTCCCCAGTAGCTGGGAATATAGGCGCCCGCCATAATGCCTGGCTATTTTTTGGTTGTAGTTGTCGTTGTTGTTTGGCAGGCCCACGCTGGATTCAAACCCATCAGCTCTGGTGTATGTGGCTGGTGCCCTAGCTGCTGAGCTACAGGCACTGAGCCTGAAATGTATCTCTTAAATAATAAAACTTGAAAGTTGAAATTATTCCTTGATCCATGGACTGCAGAGTTGAGGTTTTATTCGCAGATATGAAAACAACACTGATCTCCTTTGGAACTATCCAAAGTGTCCTAACACCGTGGTTTTCACACTAGGCCTCAAGAAGCCCTGATGGTTTCCGTGTATTTGGTGTGCCTGTGTGTGCGTGTCCATGTGTGCAGATGTATATGTGCAGGTATGTTCGTATAAACCCGTGTGTGCAGTGTCTGTGCCCATGTGTGTGTGCATCCCTGTGGGGTGTGTGCTCATGTTTGTGCCCCCACGCACATGCATGCAGGTTATATATACAGGTGTGTTGGTGTGAGCATGTGTATATGTGCAGGTGTGTGTCCAGGTGTGATGAGCACCCTGTAGTGGAGGGGAAAAGGAAGAAGGGACGAAAGGAAGGAGGTGAGAGGAAAAGGAGGAGGGAGGGAAGGAAGGAGGTGAGAGGAAAGGGAGGAGGTGAGAGGAAAGGGAGGAGGGAGGGAAGTAAAATAGCAGAGGACGAAAACACTGTTGAAGGGAAAAGGGGAGGAGTTTCATCCCACTGTCTACTCTGAAGTAAACTTCACTAACTTCCCTTCATAGTTTGGCACAGTAACAAGCCTTCTGGGTTAGGGAGAGGTGAGAAGCCCTCAGTCCAGAGTCCCTGAGAGTTTGTATTCAAATTAGCACTCAAAGGCCATGGATATTGTTGCCAGACGGGTGGAACTGGGTTCCTAAGCGGGAGGAAGACTCAGCAGAGCTTCCCGGCCTCCCCAGAGGAGCAGATGTGAAGCCAAAGAGCAGTGTGCCCAGAGGTCTCACCCCCAGCTCAGGTCCCTGCCCGGTGCCCAGCCTAGAAAGAGGCTAGACATGGGTATAATCGGTGAGTCTCAGGGCTCACAAACATGTTCCATTGGAAAGGAAGAGCTTATTACTATAGTGAGCCATAGCATTTTGAAGAGCTCATCATAAAAAATAGAAGTGTTGAGGCTGGGAGGGAGAAGATAAGGTGGAAAGTGACAGTGATTACCTTTACTGAAATTTGAAATGAGAGTGTCATGATCAAACAGAAAAATAGCACTGCCTGGCAGCAGGCTGTGGGCCGACGGGTGCTTCTGGCATCAGCTGGGTGTGTATTCCAAGGAGAACACACATGGCAATCAGACCATCCGAACCGAGAAATTCCAGCCTAACAGTGCTGCTCCAGAATGTCTTCTGCTCCTCCCTGCCTTGGCCTAAGCAGCCAGGATGTCCAGGGAAGGGAAAGCCCAGTTACTGCACTGTGCACTGCTAGCCGTGTCTGGAACAGGACTCCTTTCCTACCGAGGCTCATCCAGCCAGACAGGCCCCTTGAAGATTTAGAACAGGCTTAGGTCCCAAACTGACTGATGCGCTTTGTAGGCAAAGATGTCAGTTCCAGTCTTTGAGGAGTAGTGCGCGTTGACTGTGCCATTCTGGATGGAGGCACATGCAGACTAGAAAGAAGGTGAGTGGTTTTGTATTAATTTTGGTCCACAGCCAGGCTGATTCTTACTTTCCCTGTTACTTCTGCATGTCTGTAGAGTCACTTTTTCTTGAGGAGTATAGCATGACCACCATGTTGCCCAGGTCTCCACATCCAAACTAGACTTCTGAACCAATGCAGGGAAACCTAGCTCTTACCCTCCTCTCACTCCTCTTCCAGGCCTGTTCAAGTCCACATGAGGATTTCAAACATTTGCTGTAAGTCTCTATTAAGCCTGCTTATATGATTCCTACCTCAACAGGAGAATAGTTTACTGCACAAACTATGATTTGGAGAAAAATCAAAATAGCTCCTGGCACCATAGCTCCAAGCTTGCTGGACTAACAGGTATGGAGAAGGAGGGTAATAGAATCATGACGTTCTGGGGTATTATCTTCCACATAGCAAGTACTACACTGTCCCTGGTCAAAAAAAGCCACAACTGTTTCTCCTTCTATCTTTCTATACCCTGCCAGGGATCTCAGAGGGACAAAAATCCCATCGTCCCTAATAGTTCTGAGCATTTACCAGACACCACCAAACACAACCACCTGGACTGAAGTTGGTGCTTGAAAGAAAGTGAAGCCGAACCTTTGGTCTAGAATCTTTTACAGATTTAGAGTGCTTTCAGATTTATTTATTTCTCACATCTGACTCTCACTGTAGCCATGCTTGTGTTAAAGACGGAGAAAAGGGGACTCTGGGAGGTTGGCCCACGTGGCAGGACGGGCTCCAGTCTTGCTGTAGACCCCATGCCTGATTCCACTGCCCCGGGATGTCAGCCATCAGTGAACAGCAAGGCAAGGCCAATGTACCCCTCACTTCAACTCAACAAGCGTTTACCAAGGGGTGACCCTATGCTGTGACCAGATGCTGCTCTGTGCTGAGGGTGGGACCTGGGGGCTGCACCCCAGAGAGGCAGCAAGCCAGGTACCCGAAAGAGTCCCTCACTGGAGGGAGATAGTCAGGTGAACAGGCCAATCTCATCCAGGCCTATCTATTGCCCTGGGCAGGCAACAGTTGCCAGATCCCAGGTGCCAGGAGTGAAGGAAGACTTCCCATCTTCCTGTACTGTTAGATGTTTGCTGAAGAAGAAACCTTCCTGGCAGAGAGGAGGGATCTCAGCACAAAGCATAGAGCAGGTGGGGCTGGAGAGGCCTGCAAGAAGCTTTCTGTGGGTCTGGTCTTGAGAGGTGACAGGGATTCATTGCGCAAGTCTTTAAGACCATGTTACTAACGGAGTCTTTGTTCTGCAGGCAGAAGGGAGCCACAGAGGCTTCACAGAAGAGTGGCTGGGTTGGAATGGAGCTTTGGTAAGATCTCTGTGACCTCAGAAGGACATCTGCTGGCCCTGTTGGCTCGCAGCCCCGCAGAGCCTCGCAGAGCTGTGCATGGTGCAGGGGGTTGAGAAGCACTAGCTGACAAAGGCGTCTAGAAACAGCCAGAGAAAAATGAGAAACCCTGAGACTGGCATTTGAGAAATTTCCTTTGAGTTTTTTTCCTTATGACTAAAATCTTAGAGTTGTCTAAAAAAAAGAAAGGTAAATATTTTATGTATTTCTCTCCTTGGATTGTGAACCTCTCTTTGAGGTCACTCTCTCACCACCCAGAGCAGCACCATAAAAACGCAATGAATATTTCATGATGTTCTATGTTAGGTTGCCAATGCCCGAAAGCAGCTCTTCCCTTCACCTGACTTTCAGCCTGGGAGCTTGGAGCTGGTGGGGGGAAGGCTACCTCTTCCTGCGCACCTGCCCTCCCACCCAGAACACCAAGAGGCCAAGTCACTCTGTGCTGAGGGGAGTGTGGTCATTTCAAAGTTGTGAATTGTACCCCTCCCTTCCCCTAACCTAGAACTTCAAATCTAAATAAAATTGTAGACTCAGAATTGTTGAGCTCATCTCAGAATTATTGATCTTCTAAATGAAGACAGTGAAGCCCAGAATTAGAAGAGCAAATACCTGTTATGTTAACTATAGATGGGATTTTATTCATTGTTATTAGGTGAGTTTCTGAAATAGGGCGGGAAGGCTTAGGAATCACCATTAAAATGCAGTCACAAAAGACTCATCAAGCCATTTGTTATGTAAATTACTTGCCTTCTACCCCCCTTTGCAGCCTCATCAAGTTCATTGAAATTGAAAGAAAATATACATATATGGATACACACATTCCTATACACCATCTCCCTTCTTACCCATTTATCATTTGTCTATCTATTTATCTAGTTAATCTAGTTAGTGTTAGAAAGGGAAGAGCACTGGTAATCAAAACCTCAGGTACCCTCAGCAGATCTGGGTTTGTAGTGTAACATTTTCAGGGTGCTGTGTAAATCTCTCTGGCGTTCCATTAAATACCGTGTTTCCCCGAAAATAAGACCTACCCAAAAAATAAGCCCTCCCAGGATTTCTATGCATTTGTTAAATATAATCCCTACCCTGATAATAAGACCTAGTAATAAGATGTGCTGCATAGCCACGCCATGCATTTCCGTGTGGAGAGGAAGACATCCCCTGAAAATAAGCCCTAGTGTGTCTTCTTGAGAAAAAATAAATATAAGACAGTACCTTATTTTCGGGGAAACATGGTAGTGGGTAGAACACATGGGCAGAAATTTTTCAAAAGAAAATAGACAAATGGCCAAAAAATATATTTTAAAAAATGCTTAACTTCACAAATCATCAGAGAAATGCAAATTAAAATCACCATACCCCAGTTAGAATGGCCATTATCAAAAAGTCAAAAGACAATGATGTTGGCAGGGGTGCTGTGAGAGGGAACACTTATTCACCATTGGTGGAAAGGCAAATCAATACAACCTCTGTGGAAACAGTATGGAGAGTCCTCAAAGAACTAAAAGTAGACCTACCATTAGATCCAGCAATCCCACTGCTAATGTCGAACCAAAGGAAAATAAGTCATTATCTCAAAGAGGCACTTGTGCTTGTACATCGGTTGCAGCACAATTCACAATTGCAAGGATAGGGAATCAACGTACATCATCTGAGGAGTGGATGGCAAAAATGTGACATGTACACACACATACACACACACACACACACATATGCACACACATACTATACCTCCCTATGGAATACTACTTGGCCACAAAAAAGAATTAAATAATTCCTTTTAGAGCAATTTGGATGGAATTTGAGGCCATTACCCTAAGTGAAGTAATGCAGGAATGGAAAACAGGATACCGCACGTGCTTGTCTGCAAGTGGGAGCTGAGCTCCAGCTGTGCAGGAGCGTTTGGAGTGGTACGATGGACACCGGACACTCCCGAGGGGGAGGCCAGGAGTGGGCAGGAAAAACTGCCTCTCAGCTGCGATGTCTCCAGTGTAGTGGCAGGCATGCTAAAACCCAAACACCACCACTATATAATTCATCCATGTAACCATAAGCCAACACGGACCCCTAAATCTATCAAAATTTAAAAAAGAAATTATACTTGTAAAAAATTAAGTAAAATAGAATATTAACTTCTGGTTTCTACCGCTTACAAATAAGGGAATTTTCCCAACAGTTGGAGGGCTTATATCTTTATTTCTACTCATTGAAGAGATCGATTGTCTTGACACTCGTTTTGTCCTGATAATGTCCCAGTGTTACTCTCTCCTTTTGTGCACTTTGTAAATAAAATGACGATATTTTATTTTCTTAAGTTAAATTGCATTTACATATCCAAAATCTAAAGCAACCGCAAAATCCTGGGATTGATTTTTCTTACTAGTGACCTAAGTAGCCAAGGATTTTTTTAATTTAAAAAATAAGGTGTAATTATTTCTATATGATAATGTTAAAATTATTTTAAAATATGAGGATTTGCTTTAATAATCATTACAGATCTAGCTATCTTTATTCTAAGGAGTGCATTAGATGTTGTTAACAAAATACTCAGTAGCTAGCAAAACTATCAGTGTAATTTGATAGCTAGAACTCCAGATTATCAATGACATTGTAATGTGGCCACACACCCAAGATTCTTTATGTGCTCCTTTAAAACAATAGAAACTTGAGTTTCCGTGGTCTCCCCTACATACAGACATGCAAAACATCTTTGAACCCCAAACCTGGTACCACCATAAGTGTTTATCTCTCAAGGCCTTCAAAGGAGAAATGAGAAGCTGAAGTGTTTACCATAAATTTCTGACTGTTGATGCCCCTTCTGTGGCTGTTTGAATGACTCTCTCATTGGCAGGACAAGGGGGAGCACTCTCAGAGCATGAAGCCACACTGTTCTGCTTCCAAAGTTTCTAATCACTTATACAAAGCACCTTTGTGTTGAATTCCTGCTCTTTAATAGAGCTTTCTAAGATTTTGTTTTTATTACTGTGTTAATTTTATGTTGCTGCTTTTAGAAGACATGTTTTTAAAATTATTTAATTCTGGTAAAGGGCAATAATATTATTTCAACTGGATGGTCTAGCCGATTGTCACTGTCTACAAATAAAGGAGAGGGAAATTTGCATAGTAAAAAGGGTGTTTTGGCAAAAAATGATTCCAGTTTATCTTCAGCACAAATAGATCAGCTAGGAGCCATCACCTCTGATATAGAAAGGCAAATAAAGAACTGCCCTGTTAGAAAGTACAGTATTTATGATTGAAATTCTCATACAAAAATATCTAAGTCTAAGAAACTTCACTAAGTATGGACATTTTGGGAAAATGTCCCTAGGATAGTGGTATTTAACTGTTTTATAATTGCTTTGGAACTAACTAGAATTTGGTGCTAATGTTTTTGTTAATAAAGGAGAGGTTAAACACGAACCAATAGCTGTAACCATTAATTGAAAACTCTAATCATTTGAAACCTCTCAGTGGCTAAAGGTATTAATGATGGGGTGCAGATTTTCTTTTTTCTCCAATGGCAAATTTTCAAAGGAGCAGGTTGCAAGAATCGGAGATAGAAGCCTGGCAATACTGAGTGTCAGTTATAGCATCAGGATCTCATATGTCTTGGTGTGTGCTGGACTCATAAAGCCTTGGAAATAGTTGGCTTGGTCAGGAGCAACCTCTACAAAGGGACATAACTCCTATCTCTTGGTGGGGAAGAAGAAATATGAGAATGATTCATTTCAGCATTTATTCACAAAAATGCTCTGTGTCCCTTCCCAGCCTACCTGGAGGCTTCACACTTAGTTCCTTTTTCTTGGTTCACATGGTGAACTAATACCATTTGTTACAACCAGATTAGAACTGGAAACCATTCTCCTAAGTGAAGTCTCAAGAATGGAAAAACAAACACCACGTGTTCTCACTGTTAAACTGGAACTAATCAATCAACACCCATGTGCACATTTGGTAGTAAAACTCAAGGCAAGCAGCAGGTGGGAGGGGCAGGAGGGCAGGGTGAGCTCACACCTCCCGGCTAGGTACACACCGTCTGGGTGGTGCACACACTTACAGCTTTGTAACCTTTGTGCGAAGGCAGTTTGGAACCACATCATATGTTCCCTCATGATGTTCTGAAATGAAAAAAAATCTGGTAGTTCAGATGTTTATAAACCTAGGAACCACCTCTGACACAGACAGGAATTACATAAAGAACTAAGATTCCTTCTAGTTCTTAAAGACATAGGACTTTCTGAGTGGACTGGGGCCAATAGTTTCTTTCCCAGGATCATATGAGTACTGGTGTCAGATTGTCTTCTAACCTCCTAGCTACTCAAATGTGGTCCTCAGACCTGCAGCATCAGCATCTCCCTGTAGTTCATTGGAAATGCAGAACCCAGGGCTCCATCCCCAATGCACTGAACAAAAATTTTCATTTTATTTTTATTACTAATTTATTGGAAGAGTCTCACTCTGTTGCCCTGGGTAGAGTGCCATGGTGTTAACTCACAGCAACCTTAATCTCCTGGGCTCAAGTAATCCTCCTGCCTCAAATTTCTGAGTAGCTGGGACTATAAGCACCTGCTACAATGCCTGGCTAGTTTTTCTATTTTTAGTAGAGATAGGGTCTTACTTTTGTTCAGGCTGCTCTTGAACTCCTGATCTCAAGCAACTGCCTTAATTTCGTATTTCTCCAGTGTCCCAGAGTGAGCCCTTTGTACAGTTACTGTTTTCTTCTCACGCTGCCTTCTCCCATGCCAGGGTCCTTTCAGCCCTCTCTCCTTAGAGTTTCCTGAAAAGCTCCTCTTTTAAGACCCAACGAAAACTTCTTCCACAGTCCCAGACTGCCTTTTCCCTCAAGTCTGTATCTAGAAAGATGAAGAAACAAGTTGGTCATGAGGGAACCCTTCTGTAAAGAGAGGGGGACAGGTGGGGGCACTTGCCACTAACCAGGAGGTTCCTACAGAAATCAGAAATAGAGTTACCCGCAATGCCTCTTCTGAGCACATGTCCAGAGGAGATGGACTCACTGCCTCATAACGACATCTGCCCTCCATGTTCATTGCCACATTATTCAGGATAACCAAGAAATGAAAACACCCTGAGTGTCTGTCAGTGAAGGAATGGGAAAAAAAAAAAGACTGGGATACAGGCATGCAGTGAAATATTATTCAGCCTTAAAAAGGACAAGATCTTTCCATTTCCATCAGGCAGATGAGTCTGGAGGGAATTTTGTTCATTGAAATAAGCCAGACACAAAAAGAAAAATGTTGCATCATGTCACTTACACCTATAATCTAAAAAAGAAAAATTCAAATATACATTAATATAGAACAAAATAGAGGTTGCCAGGGACCAGGGGCTGAGCGCGAGGGAGGGAGGGAGGAGGGTAAAAGCAGTAGGTGTAGGATGAAGGAGCCCAGGGATCTGATGTACAACACCAGGACTGCAGGTTGGAAAGTGAGAAATATCGGGTAACTATGTGAGATGACGGGTGTTAATTTGCTTCACTATAAAAACTTTTTACAATGTACATGTATCCGGTAACATTATGTACCCTTAAACAGATACATAAAATATTTTTTAAAAAGAGGAAGAGGTGAAGAAGGAAGGCACTGAGTGAACAGGGACCACAGTGCCGGGACCACCTGGGGACACCTGCCTGCTCACACACCCTCCCTGAGTCCCAATGCCTCTTCTGCGTCTGGGTACCCGTGAGCGCCCACCAGGTCTCAGTTGTCCTCTTCTTCCAGATCATTCAGCTGGAATACATTTCTCAGCCTCTTTGACTCTAGGTGGGGACGTATCTAGTCTCTCATCAGTGAAATGTGAGCTCTTGCGGCGTCACCGCAGGGCTGAGACGTATGTGGGCAGAAGGGCCTTCCGGACTGGCCAAAGTGGAGGCCTCCAACGGCCTGGGGCTTGCTTTCTTGACCCAGGGTGGAGCTCAGGAGATGCTTTCGGCCTTCAGGAGACATTTCACAGTGTCTTGAGGCCCTTCTGGTTGTCGTAGCTAAGAGGTGTTCCGGGGATCTAGTGAGCAGAGGCCAGCCATGTTGCTGGAAGCCCTACAACGCACACGGTGGCCTCCCGGCAAGACCGACCCATCCAAAATGCCCATGGTGCCGAGTTTTAGAAGCCGGGTCCTAAGAGCTAGTGGAGCCATTAGGTGAAAGAAGCCTGGGTCCTGTCATTGAGCACCCGGAACCCAACTACTAACACTGTGAAGGAAGCACGAAAATAACACCTTGAGGGTGAGGACACAGGCCTGGGTGCTGCTCCTGCAGCCCGTAGCCTTCCCTGAGCGAGAGCACAGCGTTTCACGCTTCCACCTCCAACTGTGTCCTGGGCTCCTCTGGTGCCCGAGTGCCCAGCCACCTAGCAAGCTTATTGGGATGGTCCATTTTATTCAGAGACTTTGAAATAAGCTGAGCATTGCTGTGACAATAACATCTTTCAATTCGAAGCAGTAAACATTTACAGTAAGCCTCCTGCATTTCTGTCTTGGCACATGGGAGCCGACTCCAAGCTGAAAGCAAGTACCTGTGATTACTAAGGAATCAGTGGCTGCAGTTGACCTCTCCAGACCCTGCTCCCCAGTGATTGCAAACGTCTGGAGCTCATTGGTCTTGATTTCTGCGTGAGGCTTTCGTTTGGGATTAACAACATGGCACCACATCCATTGCAGTACTTTGTCAAATTAGAGAAGTCACATCCTTCTGTGCATTCAGACTTAAAATGTTACTGTGGGATTTATAAAAATCATAGACAACTGAAAAAGAAGCTACCTTATTCTCAAGCCCCTGTAGCCTGGAAAATAAAGGTGATTGTCTTGCTTTGATACAATCGTAATTGAAGCTTCGTAGCACCGGATCGACTGAGGCATATTCTTGTGTATAAGGAAGTCAATGCTGCGTAGAGAAGTGGCTTGCCCAAGTCCCTCAGTCAGCAGCAGAACACACAGGTAAAACCCACGTTGCTCAGCGGCCCCGGTGGCCCTGCGCCTGCCAGATGCTCCTGAAGCTGCGATTCCAGATCACACCTGCGCACTGCTGCTTCCATTCCTGGAGCTGCTCCGCGCTGCAACCAGAGGATGCGGCTCGGCAGTGTCGTGATGATTTTGCTGCTCAGATGGATCATTAGCTGTGAATAACACGCATTTCATTACAATCAAGGTTTTCCTGGGTCCTCATGACCCTTGACTTGTCAAGTTCCCAGACCTATGAATACTGTGAGTTAATTAATTTTTCTGTCTGATGGGAATGTGTAAAACGTGGAGCCTGGAGTCTTGGTAGGAAGATGTTTGGTGATGCACATGATTTTTCATATTAGGTTAGGCTTTATCGGGACACCAACAGAGAAGCAACTTAACTAAACTGTGCTCTCTAGTCCCAGCAGAGTGGCATAAGCTTGAAAACGAATGTTAAAGAAGGGTTATATTTAGTTATGTAAAACTTGTGAGTGCCATTCTTATTGAAGGACAAAGATATCAGTTGCTCAAGGAGAGAGACATCCTGAGGTGTAACTACTTGACTGTGGGATGTGGTCACGTGCGAGCATATACTCAGGAACCCATCTAAACTTTTGGTTTCCCCTCCAAGGCTGGTCCTACTGGCAGCTCCTGAAAAGTGCAGAGCAGGTGACAATGATAACCCAGATGTGGAGATAAAAGACTCTTAGGTATACTTTCAAAGATGAAACTGCTAGCACTCTGGGAGACCAAGGCGGGTGGATTGCTTGAGTTCAGGAGTTTGAGATCAGCCTGAGCAAAAGGGAGACCCCCCATCTCTAAAAATAGCCAGGCATTGTGGTAGGCACCTGTCGCCCAGCTACTCGGAAGACCGAGGCAAGAGAATCACTTGAGCCCAGGAGTTGGAGGTTGCTGTGAGCTATGATGCCACAGAACTCTACTGAGGGCATCAAAGTGAGACACTGTCAAAAAAAAAAAAAAAAAAAGGAAAAGAAAAGAAAAGAAAGAAAGTAGGGAGAGGGCCTGCAGTCCACTCTGCACTGAGGGCAGGCACAGACTTCCTGAGAATTCAGCCACAGCTGTGATTTCAGCATCTCTCACCAGCTGTTGCTGCGTCACCCCTCAGAAGGTCTAGAGCAGTGGTTCTCAACCTGTGGGTGGCAACCAATGAAAATGCATTCATAACAGTAGCAAAATTACAGTTATGAAGTAGCAATGAAAATAATTTTATGACTGGGGGTCACCACAACATGAGGAACTGTATTAAAGGGTCACGGCATTAGGAAGGTTGAGAACCACTGGCCTAGAGTATATTTTTTTGATGCAGAAGACTGTTCTCCTTGATAACTTGGCTCTACTTTGCAACTATACTAATAATTTCAAGTGGTCTATTTCCTGTTTATACCTCGTGTTGCAAACTCATTTAAACTTAAAACGTTTCTCCCATTGAGTAGAGAAACATACTCATCCAGAATTAGCCAAGGTCGAGCCCACTGGAACTGCGTATGGGGAAAAAGGGGTCTTTTTAAGGCACTCAGCTGGAGTTATTGTAGGATGTTGGTGATTGTGGTCTTTATTTAGAATGTAGTGTGGCTTCCTGGGTGCTCTGATGACGGTGGGGAGAAGACTAAATATCTGTGTTGGATACGCTTAAGTTCTATAGAAAATGGGCCAATAGAGTTCGGGTAAGAGACTGTATCTGAATCAACTATATGCTTGACTGGCAAATCAGTGCATGTTTATAGGGTAGGAAGGGTTGAGGAGGGAAACATCCCAGTTTTGGTGCTGATTGATGGAGAGTAGTCTCAAACCTCTGCCTTGGACTTTAGACACATTCATTGAATTCCAGTCTCACCACTTAGTGGCTCTGTGTTCTTGGACCAGCTACTTAACTTTTCCCAGTTGTTATCTCATCTGCAGTGTGTGGATAATAATAGTTATCTACATTACAGGCTTTTCATGTGAATTAAAATAAACAGCGTGCACAAAATGCTTAGCAACAGGCCTCGCACATAGCAAGCATTCCACAAACAATAATCATTTGTGGGCTTTGCTTATGCTTTGTAATATTGTAATTATTATTCTTATTATTAGTAGGAGGCTGGTCAGCTTTACCCTCAAAATGTGCCTTGAATCCCGACAGCCTCACCTGCCTCTCTGCTGCCATCCTCGGTCAAGCCACTATCGTCTGTACCTAGTGCCTTCTGAACCATCTTCCAGCTTCCGTATTTTCTTACCTGTTCCCTGTACAATAGCCAGAGCAATCTTTAATAATTTGTTTTTATCTGATCATATAAGTCCTGAGCTTAAAACCTCCATTGCATCTAGGAAAAAAAAAAAGTCCACACTCCTTGCCTGAGGCTGTAGTATGGAGGCTTCACTTCCATCCATCTGGTCAACCACACCTCCTCCCTGGCCCTCTTTGGTTCCTTATGAATCAGCTGTTTGGCCCCTGTCTGACCCTCAGTCCCCTGTATTCCTGTCTCAGCACTATCACATTCAATCTTCTATTCCCTAGAGCTCTCGACTCCAGGTCTTTCTGTAGGCCCAGATCCTCTTACTGTCACGTCATCAGTGCCACCCCTTAGAGGCAGTAAAGATCGACCACCTCACTGAATAATGGGTTCAAGGGTAAGATATCACTGGTATTTGACCATCATTTACTCCAGACAGCCTACAAAGAGGTTAAACTCTCCCCACTGCTCCTTCAGACCCCTCACATTTTCCATTGCTCTTTAAAATGATGAATATGGGCATCATTTCATTTGTAATTATATGCGTGTGTTGAGAATAAAAGAATCCTTATGTTAGAATGTGAGCTTCGGGAGGGTGGGCGTGCAGTCTTTCTTCTTCAATTCTGGGTCCTGGCACCAGCATGTAGGTCCTATTCAGGTATTTGTTGGATGCCCTATGAATGAAGAAACGCACAACCAAGCCTTGGTATGCCGCCTCTCAGAGGATTCATTTAGTTCTTTTTTGGCATATTTTGCTCTGCCAGTGCAGATAAGGATCTATGACAGGAATGACAAATGGATTCCGTCTCAGATAACAGCTCTCCTACAGGTGCTGCCTGCTGTGGCACTGAGTTGAGAAGGAATCTGAGGCTCTGCTCATCCCCGGCAGAGACACTGCAATGGCTGATTGGTGGCAATACCCTCCACGGGAAAGACATTTGCCATTCCCACTCTGAGGAACGTAACTGCAAATGGGAAGTGCAGGTTGCGATGGTCCCAGCTTCCCGTCTAACCACAAACTCACAGCGTTTTCCTTTTTCTTCAAAGCAGCCATACTTCCTCTGCACCGACCTTGAGCGCCGTTCACTGGTATCCAGCTGGTTCTATGGAACTTACATGAAAATTTCTAATCATACTTTTGTGCTTGTTGATTTTTCAGTTTACCTAAAAGGCTTAAAATATTCTAAGTCTCCAGATACTTTTTGTACAACTGAAATTCATTCAAACAATTAGATATTTAATGCAAGACTGCTTTCTATTATTAAGATGAGTCAGATAGGACACCAGGGAGATTATCTTAAATTAATAAGCTTCTTTATGCAGCTCTGTTTGCTTAATAGCTTCTAGAAACTACCCTTAGGTTTTCTAGAATAAAAGGCCTCAGGTACAGACATGAGAAAATACTTTGTCCCATATTTCCTGTAAGCTAATTGTTATTTTCAATTTGCATCAAATATGGAAAAATGATGTAAAGCATATGATTAAATTAAAACATGAATTGCGTGACTGGATCTGTTTAAAACCTGAATCCAGCAGGCGTACAATGAAGTCGACTTGGCCTCACACATCATGCTGCTGAGACAGACCTCTTGAGGGTTCATTTTTCCCTTTATTCTCATGGCCAAGTAAGGTGGGTGGTGGGAAGATCTAGTTGTGAATGCTCTGGAAAGACTGCCTGGCATATTTAAGTATGATGCCTTATTTTAATAAGTTGTCCTGTGCAGTCCTCTGGGCTCCTGTCCAGGTTCCGTCTGAATTCACATTGACAGGGACAAAGGAGGCAGACGGCAGACCTGCCTTTGTCCTGTATCTCTCTGCAGGAGTTTGCGGTCCAGGCAGATTGGCATGCCCCTTTCTCTGCCGTGCCACGTGCCTTCCCTGTGCACTGCCTCGGTGCCAAGTACCCTTCCTTCCTACTCCAGCTAAGATCTAACCTGCCCAGGCATTCCGTGTAAACACAATTCCCGTCTCTCATCAGGGGCTTGGTGCTGCTCACTTCTTTAACTGGCCAGGCAGTGCAAAGCCTCCCCCAGCTGGGAGTGATCCTCTTATTCTTCTGGCCGTCTATAGATCATCTATTTCATTTCTATTTTATTCTACCACCTTGTAACATCTCTTCGATTTTGTAACCTAATGCCAACAAGTTCTGTATTGCCCTTACACGGGGTTTTCATTTTTGATGTGTGTGTTTGCATGTGCACTTTGTCTAGGTTACACATTCCTAGGAGCAAGGGAAAGAGTCCTTCTTTATATCTTCCAAACAGGTAAGACAGGTAGCTAATTACTATGCATATAGACATTTCGTAAATAATCGCAGAATAAAAGAGAGAGATGGAACAGAGAAGGGAGAGAAGGAGGGATGAAAAAGATGAAGGAAAGACGTGGTTGTCCCTGAGACACCCGAGCTTGGTACGCTGCTTGTTTTAAAATAGATGCGAAATATGTGCCTGATTAATACAGAGACATAGTCAATCTTGCAAAAAGTGGCCTAAAGTTGCAAATCCAGTTTTGTACCTTCTAGCTCTCTCTACCTCTTCATATATACAGAGCATCTGTTCAGATTCCACGTCCAAAATGCAAATTCATAAGGAAACCAATTCCCACTAAAAACCAAAACTATTAATTTGAAAATGTCATTAGTGTGCAAATTGATCTTCTTTTGGCCTGCCCCCCAGAGCTCACAGCTCTCCGTCTTAGGATGGTGCATACTTTTTACCTCTGCTGACCACATAATCATTTAGAAATTGCTTGTCAAATTCCAAATCTGATGACAAGGACCTTTTAAAATAAGAGAGCTGAGAGCTTAAAATCAACCACTGGCATTTAATATTTTTGATAGAAACACATGTGTTTAATTTTTAAGGAGAGATATCATCCAAGTAAAGGAATGTTTTCAGTGTGGTGAACCAAGGTCCTTCTACCCCCAATCATGGGCACAATGGTGGAATGAGACATTCCTGAAAATAGAGGCCCCTGTGGTCCTCACAATCAAAGCATCACCAGGACAGCTTCACGGGCTTTCTAGAATCCAGCGGAGTCAGAGATTGCGTGTGAGTGTATGTGCACACATGTGGTGTGATGCATGCGTATTTGCCTCACTCTCACAATACAAGTCCGCACGTTCAGGCATGTTCATTCTTTTGCAGTCTCTTAGATGTGATTTCAGAGTCAATAGGTCAAGTCCATTCCACGTTTATTGAGTATTCAGAAAGAAGCCTGGGAGGGTAAAGCATACAAAAGAACTTGAGATTCAGTGTTTTTAACGTGTGGGCACAGCCTACCAACACCTTCTCTTTCTCTCTGGGGCAATATTGTCACGCACCCACTCAAAGTAATGTCCCCATTCTACCTGACCATTTAGGGAGACAAGTTTTTTTTCCCTTATTACAAATACTTTCTGATCAGTGAAGAAATATATTAAATACACAGGTAAAGAAACCTCACATAATTTTATCACCAAAACAGATCTGTTGCTTGTATTTTGCTGTTTGCTCTTCTAGTGTTTTTAAATATGAGAGAATATTATGATTTTCATATATAGAGTCGATACTCTGTCTTTTAAAATATATGTGGTATGGCGGGGTGTTGAGCTGGTGATAAACTGAGGTTCTGTTCAACTGATTATTGAAATGACAAGCACCTGACCCGAGGTATCTGCTGTGGCTGGAGGGAAGTTTTGATTACCAGTCACTGGAGCAGAAACAGGCGAGGGGGAAATGGGCAGACCTAGGGGTGCTTTTTGAGCTCAGAAGCAAGAAGCTCAAGAAGCTGGTATAAAGAAGTCCTTCCCCACCCTTAGGTCACCAAAATGGTCTCCTGTATTGTCCTCTGATAAAGGTAGTTTTTATGTTTTGCATCTGATCCATCTGGTCCTCATTTTGTGGGTGGAATTAGGGAGGGATGCAGTTTCCTTTTTCCCCATTTAGTGAGCAGGCATCACAGACACCACCCACTAAACAGCTCAGCCTTCCCTGGGAAATTCGCAAGGCTGTATCTGCCATCTATGGTGGTGCCACATATGGACACGGATCTGTCTCTACCTTGCATCAACTTTACATATCATTATTATTATGGCTTTATAATCTTAAGAAACATGGTAGACAAATTTTTGCTCTTTATTCTTCTTTTGCAGAATTGAGTTAGCTGTTCTTAGATATTTATTTTTTCATATACAATTTATTCTTAGCTTATTCACTGTGTGTGTGTGTGTGTGTGCACATGCGCACGTAAGTATGTAAGGGCTGAGTATGGTGGCTCATGCCTATAATTCTAACATTTGGGGAGGATCACTAGAGGTCAGGAGTCTGAGACCAGCAAGACCTCATCTCTACAAAAAATAGAAAAGTTAGCTGGGTGGGATGGTGTGTGCCTGTAGTCCCATTTACTCCAAGGCTGAGGCAGCAGGATTGCTTGAGCCCAGGAGTTTGAGGTTGCAGTGAGCTGGGCTGACACCACTCTAACCTGGGCATCAGAGTGAGACCTTTACTAAAAAAAAACATATAGAGAGTCCATAAGGTTCATGTGCAATTTTAATTTGCACACTATTTAAAATTGCATACGAGCTTTTTGGCCACCCTATAAATACAAACATATGTACACGAAATTTTTGCTAAGGTGACATATAATTTGCAGATTAACTTGGGAAAAATTTACATCTCTGTATCATCCTACAATAAAACATGAAACATCTCTGGATTTAATAATAATAGCCAAAGTTAAATCATTTTCACCATGCTTTGCCTTTTCAGTGTTATAAATTATTACAAATATTTTCAGACATACAAAATTTTTTTTAATTTAGTGACACTTATATAACCCCTAACTAGGTCCTATCTTAACATTTACATTTTATTTACTCAATTAAAGTTTGTGTATCTACGCATCCCTGTATCCATACAGTCTTCTATCTGATTTGGGGTGCATTTCAAAGTAAATTGTAGATACAAGTATATGTTGCCAATATGTGAGCATGCATGCTGTTGAATGGAGGTCAACAGTTTTTCTCTTGCTAACTCCATTTATATGAATATCCAAATGGACAACAATGGAAAAAAATCATAATGAATCATATAGCATGTACTTTTTAATGTAAAGTTTCTTTCACACAGCATAATGTTTTGTCGGATCCCCCTAGGGTATTACAAGTATCAGTAGAAATTACTTTTTATTGTTGAGCAATATTCCATCTTGTGGTTTTTGGGTTTTGGTTTTCTATTTACAGGCAGGCAGTCCCTGAGTTACAAACATCTGACTGACATTCAACTTTCACTTATGAAGGGAGGCTCTTCCAGGTAAATGTACCTGCTCCACCTTACATACAAATTCAACTTAAGAACAAACCTACAGAACCTCTTTGGTAACCCAGGGGCTGCCTGTACTTATTGGTAGACAAACAGACTGTTTTCAGATTTTTGGCTTTTATGAGTAAAGCTGCCATGAACTCTATCGTCCAAGTCTTTTGAGGAACATATGTTTTCGTTTGGGGGAGGGGGTAAATACCTAGAAATGAAATGACTGGGACATGGGTGTAGGTTTCATTTTATAAAAAAATAAATTGCTAGGGGTGGTGCCTGTGGCTCAAAGGAGTAGGGTGCGAACCCCATATGCCGGAGGTGGCAGGTTGAAACCCAGCCCCGGCCAAAAACTGTAAGAAAAAAAAAATAAATAAATTGCTAAACCCATACCCAAAGTGGCTATATCATTCTATAGTCCCACCAAAAGTAATGAAAATTTTAGTTGCTCTACAATCTCAACACACTAAGTTTTAACATTTAAAAAAATAGAATTATTCATTCTGGCAGTTATGGCATCTCACTATGGTTTTAATTTTTATTTTCCTGATGATCACTGGTGAATATTTTTTCATGTGCTTTTTGACCATTTACATCTTCTGTTGTGAAATACCAGTTCATATTTTTTTGTCTGCTTTTAAAAATCTGAACAGGATATCTTCACTGAGCGTAGAATTCTACAAGGCCAGACATTCTCTTTTAGCACATTCTGATGACACTGCATTTTCTTCTGGCCTCCATTAAGAAATAAGATGTTGGTCTCACTGTGGAATTTTTTTTTTTTGATCTTTGTTTTTCAGCACTTTAACTGAGATAAGACTTTGCATTAATGTTAATTCTGAGAATTTTCTTAGAGATTCTTGAATCTACCACTTGGTGTTTATACAGTTAAAAAAAATTTGGCTGTATTTCTTATACATAGTTTTTCTGCTGCATTGAAAAATAAAGTTATTGCTTTATCTACTTTTTCCTGATAATCTGGCCATGTTAACTGATATAGTTTTAAGCCATGTTTAGGTGTATAACAAGAAGATAAAAAAATCCATATATATATCTTTTGTCCTACTTACTAGATACCCTCTTTCTCCCATTTGATGCTTTTCACTTATATTCTCTGTCAGATATTGGTTTCTCTTGCTTCAAATTTGCCCATTTTAACTTTTTCTGTTCTTTGTGTGTTTTTTGTTTGTTTTAAATATTCTCTTGTGGACAATGTATTTCTAACTTTTTTGTTGTTAAATCCAATTTGAAAATTTCTATCTTTTAATATGCAAGTTTAACCCACTTATATTTATTGATTTGGGTGATGGGAACACTTATAGCCCTGACTAAAGCATTATAAAAGTTATCTACATAACAAAAACATTTTTACCCCCTTAATATTTTGAAATAAAAGAAAGAAAAAGGAAAATGATTACTATTGTATTAGGAATTAGTTTTGCTATTTTATTTCATATTCATTTATGTTTACTCCATTTTAGTTTTTTTCCTCCTCTTCTGTTTTTTTCATGTTTTTTTAAAAAAATTTTTTTTATTAAATGATAGCTGTATACAGTAATGCAAACATGGGGTACAGTGTAGTGTTTTCATATACAATTTGAAATACTTTTATCAAGCTGGTTAACATAGATTTCATGTCATTTGCTTAGTCATTGTGTCAAAACATTTATATTCTAGTTCTAGAAAAGTTCACTTGTACCCTTGTTAGACAGATATATAGATGATCTTTCTGGTCACCCTCCCACCACCCAGCCACCCTTCTCCTCTCCCCTTCCCCACCCCCTCCCCATATTCTTGGGCTAGAATTAAGTTGTATCTTTCATTTGAGAGCTATAAATTAGTTTCATAAAAGGGCTGTGTACATTGGATACTTTTTCTTCCATTCCTGTGATACTTTGCTAAGAAGAACATTTTCCAGCTCCATCCATGTAAACATGAAGGAGATAAAGTCTTTGTTTTTCTTTAGGGCTGCATAGTTTTCCTCCTTTTCTATTGTTCTTTTTAGATAAATTGAGATTTCTTCTGCTGGTTTAAAACATTCTTTTTTTGTCATTATATGATTGGTCCATAACTTAAAACTGTTCAGGATTACTTATCCCTATTTTTTTGTTTTTTAACTCTACAAGGTCTTTACCATCCACTACCTGGTCAGTATTCAGGAAAGTTCTCATGTCTTTTTAGTACTTCACTTCTATCCTTCATCAGGTTAGTATTGTCTGAAGTTTTGCTGTGAGATTTATTATTTATTTATTTAATTTTTTTTTTGTAGAGACAGAGTCTCACTTTATTGCCCTCAGTAGAGTGCTATGGCGTCATCACACAGCTCACAGCAACCTCCAATTCCTGGGCTTAGGCCATTCTCCTGCCTCAGCCTCCCGAGTAGCTGGGACTACAGGCGCCCACCACAATGCCTGGCTATGTTTTTGTTGTTGTTGTTGCAGTTTGGCCGGGCCTGGCGCCCTACCCACTGAGCCACAGGCACCACCCATTTGCTGTGGGTGTTAATATTCTTCCTTCTCTGCTGTCTCTCTCTCTCTTTTTTTTATTTAATCAGCTTGTCGCCCTGTTGATATGAGTAACCTGGGCTATTGCTGCTGACTTGATGAAGGAAGAGGCAAGGACGGTCTCAGGATGACTCAGGGAAAGAGTGAGTGGAAGCCAAACCTTCCTTTACCCCAAGTCTCACTGCTGCCTCCAGCCACCTGCCTCTCATATACATCAGTCCGACGCAACCTTCAGTCTCCCCAGGGTTTTTCAGTTTTTAAAAGTACCTGGAATTCATACTTGCTCCTTGCTTCTATAACTTATTCAGGGTTGATCCTGGGAAGAAAGCCAGTACCAGATGCTTTATGAATACAGAAATCTGATGGTCTATATTTCTTCATAGACTAGGCAGTGATTCCTTTGAGTAAGAAGGCTTGGGTAGAGCAGAGTCTTCTCAGAAACTGTTTTATGGCTTTGAACAGATCAGAGAGTGTGCTGTGGATGGTGCAGAATTGTCAGAGGGCTGCGGCAGCCATGGTAGCCAAGGCAGCCAAGTACCTGCTCAGCTAGTTCAGGGGAGGAAGAAAACAACAAGGAGATAGGAATGGAACGATCTTGACAAATTCTTCTTAATATGTGAGAAATTTCCTGGGACCTTTCCTCCAAAACCCTGGGGAAAGTCTGAAGAGGCTGATGGGGAATGGGATGGATGTTCTCTCTGAAGTTCAGCAGCTATGCAAGTGGGGGCTATTAAGGCTGTGAAATTTGAATATTAAAAGTCATATCCTTATGGCTGGGCAGGGTGGCTCATGCTTATAATCCTAGCACTTTGGGAGGTCAAAGCAGGAGGATAGTTTGAGGCCAGGACTTTGAGCAACATAGCAAGACCCCATCCTTACCAAAAAATATAAAAATTTAGCCAGGCCTACGGGCACATGTCTGTAATCCCAGCTAGTTGGGAGACTGAGGTAGGAAGATTGCTTGGGCAATAGAGCAAGGAAACCTGTCTTTAAATAAAAAAAGTTAGATTTTTAGTAGCAGTATATGCTACGATGTTCTTTTTCATTTTAACCCCTCTCTTCCCTCCCCCCTTATGCCCTCTTAAGTTTCGAATATCAATTATAGCTCTTGGTGACCATGTATATCCTTTATTTAGCAGTCAAGCTGAGAGTCAAATTAAGAACTCAATAAAATTTATGGTATCTATGAAGAAAATAAAATACCTGGGAATATGCTTTACCAAGGAGGTTAAAGATTTCTAGAAGAAGAAATATAAATCACTGATGAAAGAAAGTAGAGCTGACACAAACAAATGGAAAAAAATCCCATGCTCCTGGATTGGAAGGATCCAGATTGTCAAAACGTCCATACTTCCCAAAGTGATTTACAGATTCAACACAGTTCCCATCAAAATACCAATGTCAGTTCTCAGAGACCTAGAAAAAATAATTCTAAACATCGTAGGAAACCAAAAAAGAGCCTCAATAGCCAAAGCAATCCTAAGCAAAAACAACAAATCTGGAGGCATCACAGTAGTGGACTTGTACTTCGACTACAAGGGTTAGTAACCAGCACAGCCACTGCTATACAAGTAGAGACGTCGACCGAGGGAACAGAACAGAGAACCCAGAGATAAAACCACACAGGTATGATCAACTGATTTGTGATGAAGCAGACAGTGTACAAGGGCTACCTGGAAAGTATCCAGCCATGTAATATGAAAAACAGTATTAACAATGGCTGGATACTTTCCAGACAGCCCTGTACACTGGGGGAAAGGCCGGCCTATTTAATAAACAGTGCTGAGAAAATTGGAGAGCCTCATGCAGAAGAATGAAACAGAATCCCTGTCTCTCACCATATGCAAAAACTAACTCAGGATGGATTGAAGACTTAAAATTAAGTCCTGAAGCACTAAAAATTCTAGAAGAATGGAGGAAAAACTCTTCCAGACATTGATCTAGGGCAGTGGTTCTCAGCCTGTGGATCGTGACCCACAGGAACTGTATTAAAGGGCTGCGGCATTAGGAAGGTTGAGAACCACTGAACTACAGCAAAGCATTTATGAGTAAGAAAGACTGCAAAAGCAAGTACAGCAACAAAAATAGATAAATGAGATTTAATTAAACTAAGAAGTTACAGCACAGCAAAGGAAATCAACAAAGTAAACAGGCAAATAGAATGGAAGGAAATATTTGCAAACTATGCGCCTGACAAAGGGCTCATTAGGTATGTTCTAATTATTCTTTCTCTACATACTCTTTCGCCCTCTCTCCAAGTTCTTGCAACTGAATCGAAGGCCCTAAGAAGTGCAGGATTCTTTAAAGTCTCATTGATGGCTACATCCCCAAGTCTGACACAGTACTTGGCATATAATAGGATATGCTCAGTAAACTTTTGTAGAAATTCTACCAAACTTATACGTTTTGTTTTTTTTAACTAAATTTATGCTCCTATTAGCCATGTATGAGAATGTGTGTTTCCCTGAACCTTTACCAGTGTAGGTTATTATTGTTCTTTGTCAGTATTGCAAATTACATAGATAATAAGTAACAATTTATTTGCATTTTTCTGATTCCTGCTGTAATTGAATATTTATCACAGATTTAATTATTTAGCATATTATTTATTTTAAAATTTATTATTAATTTTTATTGGCAGATCATAACTATATATGTTTTGGGGATACAATGTGATGTTTTGATGTCTGTATACCACATGCCATGATGAAATTAAACTAATTAACATCACTTCTTTTGTGAACTTCCGGCTCACGTGTTTTGTCTGTTTTTAATTGGCGCACTTATGGTTTTCTTACTGATATTAGGAGCTCTTTTTATAAGGATAGCAACTATTTGTCATACATGTATATTGAAAGCATTATTCTTTTCTGCTTATCATTTGCCTTTCACTTTTATTTTTATTTATTTTTTTAAGTCAGAGCCTCACTCTCTTCCCAGACATTAGCACTGCAGTGGCTTAATCGCAGTTCACAGCAACCTCAAACTCCTGGGCTCAAAGTAATCTTCCTGGCTCAGCCTCCCAAGAGGCTGGGACTACAGGAGTGTGCCCCCCCACCCAGCTAAATTTTATTTTATTTTTTAGAGACAGAGTCTTGATATGTTGTCCAGGTTGTTCTCAAACTCTTAGCCCCAAGGGATCCTCCCAGCTTGACCTTCCAAAGTGCTGGGATTATAGGTGGGAGCCATTAAACTTGGCCCTTACTTATGCTTTTTGAAAAGGTTAATTTTTTGCATGTCAAATCTATCAACTGTTTTCTTTCTATTTATGTTCCCAATATGTTTACTTGGATTATCTTCTAATTCACTTATCTTTTCTTTTTTTTTTCTTTTTATTTGCATTTCACTTTCTAAAATATTTAACCTCAGTAGTTAACTGATTTTTCTGGCACCATTTATCTTTGGCATCATTTCCTTACACTAATTTGGAACTCCCATTTTACTGTGCTCTAAATTACAATAAATTCTAAACTTACAATTTCTAATGAGCAAATTGAAGCATAGGAAGAGTAAGTATCTTGTCCCACGTGGTGGGGGCAAGGTTTGAACCCAGGGGACTGACTCAGTAACTCAATAACCTGCATTCCATTGAAACTAAAGGATATCAATTTGAAATTTGCTGTGAGAAATGACACTGAACATAACAGAAGTAACATTGTAGCACACACCAGTCTGCTCAGTAGGGGGTGCCCCCTGCTCTGCCGGTCTTTGAGGACAGATACAATTTCATGTTCCTCTCCTGGATGTTGGATGTGACTTCTGGCCACAGCAGTTGTATGTCAATTGTTATCTAAAGGTCTTGTTCAAAAGACACATTTGTAGCTACAGACACTGGGTCAAACAAAGCATGCGAGCCAAGTACTTCAGAATTTAGAATAGTTTCAAGGCAAAAGTAGTAAGACTTAACTGTGGCAAAGGTTGTCATTTTAAATAAAAATGCATGGTGTCATGGTACTGAGTCTGCTCTGAAGGGAAAAGGGATTAGGAATGTTTGAAGTGGCCCAAACAGCCCTTGACCCTTCAAAGTAGACGAGTACTCATGTTAGCAGAGTGGATTCAGGAGTCCTAAGACTTCCAAAGTTGGTTCCTTTTGAACATCACAGAGTTTGGAGTGACATCTTTCTCCGAAGAAAGGTCAAGAGAGAATACACAGAGGAAATCTCTGAAGATTTTGGTGGCCCTCTCTGGCATCCTGATGAGAACCAAGCGCTTCCATTTACAACAGGACCTTGGCTACCCTTCCCACAATAGCTCTGGGCACCAGCCATCTCTTGAAAAATAGTATCTATTACTGCCGTGGTGTTCAAGCTGTGGCCCATGGGCTGCATGCTGATTTTATGAGGACTTTTTTTTGTTGTTCTGAATGCACGACCTACTTTTGCTATTCAGTTTTCGTTAATGTTTGTGTATTTAATGTGTAGCTGGAGACAATGTTTATTCTTCCAATATTTGGCAGAGAGAAAAAAAAACAAAAAAGTTGGACATCCCGGTATCAATGCTTGCTTTGCTCACACAGAAGTAAGGCATGAGGCCACTGAGGCCCCACGTATTTTCAGCCCTTTCCCAAGACACGGCTTTCCATTAGCATCGCTGATGGACAGATGAGGGACCTGGTCGTCAGAAGGCCAAAGGCGGAATGTTTCCTCCCATTAGCCCATTAGTGCAGGGGCGAGGGCGTGTGCATCAAGTCTGTCCAGCCATCTCTTGGTCCCAAGGGCTCTCCCAGGAGAGTGACTCTCCATCAGGCAGAAGGTGTCGCTAATGAACCCTGATGTCTACAAGACACCTGAGATCTAGGATCAGATTATCCCAGCGTGATGGCCCTCAGATCCCGTGTCCAAGGCCAGTGAGACCAAAGACATCACAGAGAGAGAAGGGGCTGAGCCAGACAGCCCGATTCTCAGGCCTGCTGCCCATACAGGGCACTCTCCACCCCGCTACCTCCCTGGGGCGCTTCCGTGGGAGAGGATCAGGGGGAGTAAAGAACCACAGATCTGAAAGAACTGCATGTTCCAACTCCGGAGTCCAGGGTGGAAAGTGACCTGCCCAGTGTCACACACTGATATGGCGAGATCTGAGTGTCCCATTCTGCAAGGTGCACACCCTGGGCAGTGAGCGTGGCTGTGCGGCAGGACGGCTGATCTTCCCGTTAGAATAGAGCTCTGGGGGAGGGCCCCAAACTACAGGGAGAGCGAGGCGTGCGGGGGATCTCAGTGCTCAGGGCTTTGCCATTTACTAAAGTCCCACAGCCTCACCCACTTTCTCTCTTTCCCTGGCGTCCCAGTCACTCCTAGCTCTCCACCCTGCCTTCCTGTCCCCTCTGAAAGCTGCCTGCACCATCTATTCTGACTCCCTTCCTTGGTATGATGGAGTGAGGTGCAGAAGAGCCATGGGGAGAGGGTGGAGGGGGCACGAGAGTCCCCACTGTGAGCCCCCCATGTGTGGTCTCTGGGTGCCACCGAGGGCCCTCTGCAGTGACCACTCCCAATGTCAAGCCACCATCACACCTGCTCACTGACAGGGTCATCATTTTATGGAATTAAAGGAAGATCTTAGTGCTCAGGAGAGGGAAATAGTGAATCCTCGAATGACAATTAATGAAGAACACAAGTGTGACTGTCACTGCTTAATCCTGAGCAAAGATTAAACCTTGCAAATGAAGACGCAGTGTCCCAGAGACCGTCCAGTGGCCAGCTGCTCATGTAGGGTGGCGGGGAAAGGTCTGGCGTGAGGGAGGCAGGAGACTGCTTCTTCCACGACCAACTTGCAAGCCTCTCCCGCCTTCTCCAGTGGGGCTCTGGGGTGAGAGGCTCTTACTCCAACTGGCCAGTGGCTGGGGCCTGTCCCTGTCCCTCCTTTGTCCTCTTGGTCAGGCCATGGATATGAGCTCATTTCACATCTGGACAGTGGTTCTTAGACTGTGCATAAACATTATCTGGAGGGCTGTCAAGGGGTGCTGGGCCTTGCCACAGGGGTTTCTATAGGTTTTGGGTGGGGCCCGAGAATCTTCATTTCCAACGAGGGCCCAGGTGACGCCTGTTGCAGGCACCCACACCATGAGAACTGCTGATCCAGGTGCTGAGTCCTGGAGACTAGGGCATGTGGTGTCTTTGTTAGTTTTCTCTCAGAGCAGAAAACAGAGACGTGTTCCAGGCCCTGAGTTGATGTGGGGATTGGTCAGGGAAGCCCTGTTGTTCCCTCTTCAGGGAATTGTTGCAAAGATTAAACGCCTTAGATTTCCTAAGTGCTCACTAAACATTAGACCCTCAAATAATAAGCCTAATTTCACAGAGCTGTTGTTGGGATTAAATAATCCTGCTGGGGAACTTGAGAATGTACTGCTTTGTGACCACAGGTGCCCCCTGGGGAGTCTTGGGAGCCAGTGAAGAGGGCACCTCTGGGTTCTCCACCAGGGGAGGGCCTGCGAGTCCCTCCTGTCAGCCCCTGGACAAGGCCTGCTCCTGGAGGGTGGCCCCTGCCCACACCAGCAGCCCACACTCACCCAGGCAGAGCAGGCTCAGCCAGAGATGCCCTTGGGCTGAGAGCTTCCCACAACTAAGTGTGCCTCAGGAGTGCCTGGAGGGGCCTGGGGCGACACTGACATGGATTGCCACACAGGCCTCCTAGCAACTGATGCTCCATTTGGGAAAATAAATAATATGCACAAAATTTTTTAAAATGCTACAATTTCAAAATAAATTGCCTTGTTAAAAAATTTCTGTGCAATTATGGGACAGAAGGTCAATATTCTTTTTTTCTTTTCTTTTTTTTTCTAGAGAGAGAGTCTCCGTTGCAGAGTCTAGAGTGCCGTGGCCTCAGCCTAGCTCATGGCAACCTCAAATTTTTGGACTCAAGTGATCCTTCTGCCTCAGCCTCCCGAGTAGCTGGGACTACAGGCACCCATCACAATACTCAGCTAGTTTTTTCTATCTTTTTAGTAGAGATGGGGTCTCATTCTTACTCAGTCTGGTCTTGAACTCCTGTTCTCAAGTAAGTCACTGCCTCCCAGAGTGCTGGGATTACAGGTATGAGCCACTGCTCTTGGCAAAGTCAAGTTTTGTTTTTTGTGGCCAAGCCCTTTAATTCTCTGGGAAAGAAAACCACCTTTCTTTGGCTCCAGACTCTTCCATGGGAGAACAGCCACCATGGAAACAGAATACCTGTTTCCAAAATTAGTACAGAAACTGTGGAGCCCTCCCCACCCCCACACATGTCACCACCTTCACAGTCACGACCACGGCCACCACGCACATGCATACACACAGGCACAAACAGACATGCACAGACATGTACATATATGAACAACAGACAACACACACACATGCACAGACACACATGTACACTCGGACATTAAGTGTGCCAAGCTAATTCCTTTTCTCCTTCTTTGATCTCAAGCTCTGTGCCTGGATCCAAGTCCTCCAGCCCCTTCCTTCACCATCCCCAGGGTACTGACCTCTGCATAGCCCCAGTGCACTCCTCTTCCCTGTCACTGGTGGTGATACTCATGTGGGGGTGACATGGTTAGATGCTGGGGTGAGACTGAGCTGAGTCGTGGTCAGGCGTCTGCAGCTCACGGCTATGTGACCTTCAGACAGGTTGCGGGGCCTCTTAAACCTTAGGTTCCTCATGAGAAAAATAGGCAGAATAGTTGTTCCCTCTTCATGGCATTGTTGAAAGGATTAAGTGCCTTAGACTTCCTAAGTGTTCACTAAATATTAGCCCCTCAGATAATAAGACTGATTTCACGGAGTTGTAGGGGTTAAATAATGTAGTTCCTATGTAGAGACCAACACAGTTCCCAGATCTCAGGGGCACTTCAGAAACAGTAGATGTCATTACTATGTGAGAGCAAATGTGAAGTGAACATTTGCCTGAAGGTTATATTAAATTCATGCGGAACGAGTCTGATCCTAAAATCTTACCCAGTTCCTGGCAGTAGGGACTGGATTTTGCCCCAAGGCCCAGAGTACACAGATACTATTTGATGGCCTCTTTATTGGTGGGCAGGGCCATCAGCATCCTCTCCACTGCCACCACCCTACCTACAATAGCAATTCCTTATTCATAATAAATGTGTTTTTGTTTTATGAATACACATTATGGCATTCCTTACTGATGTAAACAAACATTTCACTGTCTTTGTAGACCATGAAATTACTCAAATTTTAATCTACTTGTTACATTATGAGAAGAGGCTTCTAATTTAATATGTTCCACAAAAGTAAGTAATTCATAAACATGTTTTCAAACTCTTAAAATCCAGAAGAAAGGATGAAATGCTGTGTTAGGAAAAACCCATCCAAGGCCCAGTTTGGGGTTCAAGCTGTGAGAGCTGCCAGCCCGCCCAGTGGCTGAGTCTGTAGCTGGACCGTCTTACCAAGCAAAGCCCCTCCGGTGGGGGTCAGATTCCCACCTCCTGAGTGATACAAGAAGAATTCCTCACGCTCTTAGGGCCAAATACCAGCTGAACCAAAATATGCACCTGCAACTATTTACCCTCTAGACTCTGTCCCAGAATCAAATCAGAAACTTTCTGCAACCAGATTGTAAAGTTCAGTAGGACGTAACATTATCGAATGCTTCCTGTGTCTCACATGTAGTGCTAGGATGTGGAAGGACATGGTCGATCTGCTGAATCTGGAGACAGTGGACAGCAGAGAGGCAAGGAAAGCCTGTGCGTGAGTTAGCAGGTGAGGGGGGTGGGTGGGGTGGGGTGGGGTGGGGTGTGAGTCTTCTCTGACTGCTGGAAAAGACTGCACGGATGTCCTCAGAGCTTGTTCAAAGTATTAATTGCCAAAGGAATCTTTAGTCTATGTTTAAGGTGTAATTCACAAATGTGACAGTCACTGATCTTAACTGACAGCTATCTGGGCAGTATCTTCAGATCATCATCCCAGAAACCTCTCAGGCTCCTTCCTTCCCCACACTGCCTTTCCATCCTCCCAGCTCATCTGTATAGTGCCATCTGTGTAGTATCACCAAAGATCTTGAACTTGCAGGGCTGCCCAACCTGTAGCCCGTGGGCTGCATGAGCATTATGTGAGAAATGTTTTGCTTATCTGAGCTGTCAGATATCATGAAAAATATGCATTGATCATTTTTTTTTTGCTCATCCATGAGTTTGTGTATTAATGTGTGGCCCAAGATAACTCTTATTCTTTTAATTTATGGAAGAGAAGAAGAAAAGTTGGACAGCCGTGGTTGTTTCTAGCTCCTTTTGTTTGACATGGTTTTTCTGAGATTCCCTCATATTGTTGCATGTTTTAATATTTCTTCCTTTCTACAGCAGAGGATGATTCTTTTATTATTATTATTGTTGTTGGGGATTCATTGAGGGTACAAAGAACCAGGCTACATTGATTGCATTTGTTAGATAATGACCCTCTTATAATTATGTCCTGTCCCCAAAGGTGCACCACACACCATGACCTATGCCAGAATTTTATACCTAGTCACCAGCTGACGGACTTTGGGTCTGTTTTTAGTGTTTTTGCTAGTCTACATAAAGCAGACATGAGCATTCTTGCACAAGTCTTTTTGGGGACAGACACACTCGTTTCTCATAGGGACACATCTAGGAGTGCTATCACGGGATCAGAGGGTACGCATATGGTTAACTTTAATAGAAACTGCCAAATAATTTTCTAAAATGGTTATACCATTTTACACCCCACTGGCAGTGTGCAAGATTCTAGCTGCTCCACATCCTTGCAAATTCTAGTCCAGCTTTTTTAAAGGTCACCTCACAGCCTGTTTTCCATGACTGTTCCTTGTGCCTGTAGAAATTGCTTGCCATTTATGGATGGTCTCCGATATACCTTTTTTTTTTTTGCAGTTTTTGGCCAGGGCTGGGTTTGAACCCGCCACCTCCAGCGTATGTGGCCAGTGCCCTACTCCTTTGAGCCACAGGCACCACCCTCCTATGTGCCTGTTAAACATTATCTACTTTAAATATCACAACTCTGCAAAGCAGGTACTTTTATTTTCTTTATTTGCTTGAGGAGTCGCTCACTTCTCATAGCTCACATATAAGATGCTGCAGCAGGACGCAGAGTCTCTTGGCTCTGGGTGATGGCAGAGGTCAGAGGGCAGCCAGAGCCCCAGAGAACAGCTCTCCCTTCCTCCTCAATGTACCGTTTCAGGGCAGGGGCTGAGGCATGAGGACTAGCCAGACGCCACCAGATTAAAGCATGTTTGTCAAGCAAGGTTTAGCCTCACTTCTCTCAGTGAGAAATAAAATGAGCCGAATAATAAAGGGGCCTGCCTCAAAGACCTGCAATAAAAATGTCATCATTTACATTGCTTGTTTCTTTCTAACCGATGTGAACACAGTGTCAGCGTCTAACATCACATTGAAATTGATTTTGCCACTGTGGGAGATAACTTATAAAAAAAAAGTGAGATGACATCTGTGTAAAAACGCCTTGAAACCTCATATGGTAGGGACTCTGCAGCCGTCATCTACAGAGTTGTTGAGAGGAGACAGGTGAGGGGCATGAGCGAGTGGGTAGAAAGATCACACATTTTCTAAGTCAATGGTTTAATCAGTAGACGCTGCTTCCCTAAAAGGGAGTCTACAGCAGGTATTACCTGAGCTGACAGTGTCACAGTTCTGGGATAAATAGTTTCATTTTGGTCCAAACAATATATACTGTAATTCATTTTTAACTCATGGGAGAAGGTCTGACTTTTCTTCTTTAACTGCTAAGCGCTGGGCACTTGCACATACTTAATTTATATCCTGGCTCCATAAGGGAGGAATTTTCATCTTCACTTTTCAGATGAGGAAGTTGAACTTCAGAGAGGTTAACTAACTTTCTCATAGTCACACAGCAATAGCAGAGCTTCCCTTTCACCCAGACGTGTCTGACTTCAAAGCCAGAACCCAGTTCGTTATACTATACTGTCTCTCCAAAACAGAAGTTTTTATTATACATTTAAATAAATGAAGGTTATTTGCTTTAAAAAAAATCACAGTCTACATGAAAAACAAAACTTCAATATCCAGGACTCAACTAATCAAGGCCCTCAGTTAATGAGGCCTCCTTTTATGCCCTCGACAGCAAATTATAAAAAGGAGATGGAAAGACTTACTTCTAAACCTCAATCTTAGAGCATATCAGAGCCTTTCTATATCCAGACTGGCCTCTACATCTTCTAAATCTATGTGAATAATCTTATAATCGACATTCAGGAGTGATGCTCGGAATCACTGCTGAACTTTCCATCACCAGAGAAAGATTCTGCTGTGTTCACTCTTCCATGCTTATGAAGACAGGAGAACCGAGTAGTTCAATTTGAAAATATTTTCAATCACAGAAAGAATTTGTTACTTAATTCTCAGTAACCTAGAACATGGAATTAATCAGAATACTCCATTGCCCACACATTTCTCTCAATCAAGGTTTCGCTGCACTTATGGATTGGCTGTTTTTTGTTTTCTTAATTAATGCATTATTCTAGTGACACTGACAAATAAAAAGGAAAATGCCAAGAGGTGGCTGGTGAGTGGAGAGGACCTGGGCACATGAACCACGGCTTGCAGGTCAGAGCAGAGGTGGAGTTGTGAGGAAGGAGACTGCAGTGCTAATTAGCCTCCCAGAATTATTTACCTGGCATTTGCACTAAGTATTTTTAAGCTGGGGAAATGTGCATCTTCACATATGACGGTAATGAGCCCTGTCAGTAAGTGCTTCCCGCCTCCCCGAGGAGGGGCAGGCCTGGGGTGACCACTCCTGCTAGCGGTGACCACCTTTGGGGGACCCCAGATCTGATATTTTGTTCCTCAGCGATTGGTTTTGTGGTTTTGCTGCTGCTGTTTGTTTCATAACCTGAACTTCTTAATTTGTTCACTTCTCCTTTGTAAACTAAAGGAGGCATTATGGTTCAAAGCCTTTTGAGAAAAGAAAGAGGAGAGAGGAAAGTGAGAAATGGGTGAATCTCACACACCAAAACCAAACGCCATCCCATGGACACAGGCTTGGGCCGGGCGCTTTGGGTTAGAGAGCCACTGAGCAGCTCGAGCAGCCTCGGAACAGTTAAAATGTACAGCTGAATTATACTTCTCATTGAAGAGAATTCATCCAGGGACGCAGGCATCTTGGGAAATTTCATCCTATCTTCGAGCCACAATGAATAATTTAGTAGGGTCCTGAAAAAGTAAATTATGATATCTCTTGTGGCAAATTCAACAAAGTCATAAATATTCCTTGAGTGCCTACCAGGCCCCAGATAGGCATTGAGTTATAATGACAAGCAGGTCAGAGTCCTCATGCCCAAGTTGCCTCATGCCCTTCCAACAGGCCAGCAACATCTGCTGGGCTGAGCCCACCAGTCCTGGAGAGGTGGCCTTCCAGAGGCCTTGTCCTCAAGAGGTGACTTCATGGCAGGCTCCTCACAGGGTTGTCTCCATGAAAGTGACAGGCAAAAACATGGGGAAAAACTATTTTACGAATATAGAAAAAAGAAAGCATTGATTAGCATGTAAGATATTGGGACTCTTGGCACTGCTGGAGGGAGTATAAATTTGGACAGTCACTTTGAAATTTGTAGCAATCTGGTGGCATTTAGTAGAATTAAGTTATGCCCAACTTATGACCAAGTGACTTCATTCTTGCCTACATATCCCAGAGTCATCCTTGCAGAACTCTGTGAGGGCGTGTATGCTGGATTTCACTTGGCACTGTCCAGGAGAAGAGAGAGGATGACAACCTGTGCCCATCATTAGGGCCACAGCCAGGTGACAGGTGGTGGGAACTGCCATGGAATATGATGAAGCCACAAGAAGCAACAAACCAAATGTGCCAACAGCCACGTGGAGAGAGCCATGTGGAGAAAAAAAAAAAAAAGTAATAAAGCCACTTAGGAAGCAGAACAAGAATCATAGCACAATACTAATTATGTAAATTAAAAACAGTTACAAAAATATTTTACAAGGCCTCATGCATGTTGAGGGATAAATATATTTTGGAATCAGAATGAAGGGAAACACTAAAATAAGAATCTCTCGTTTGCCAATGTTGAGAACACCAAGGTATATGACAATATAATGATGGAGGAGTGAGGATTACTCACCCTTCCCTACCTAAGGACCAAGAGAGAGAAGGAGCAGAAAAAGGTGAAGAAACAGAGGGAGGTGGCAAAATCCTCAGCATGTTTCCATCAGCCTGCCAACACTTCTGTGGAGGGGGCCCCGGGACAACTGCAGAGAGTCTGGATTATGCTGTACTTAAAAAAAAAAAAAATAGTCGAATCTCAGTGGTTTAAAGCAGCCCATCCTGTATGTCCATCAACTGGTTGACTAGGTCTTTGCTTTGCAAGACATACGCCAGGATCCCAGACTCACAATAGCCGCACGAGACTTTGTTGGTCTTGGAGGCAGAAGAAATGAGACTGTGGGTGATTACGCACTGGTTCACAAGCTTCCACACAGAAGAGACACCTACCACGTCCACTGACATTCCACTGGACAGCAAGACTTATGGCCACGCCCACCTGGAGAATCTTTGGAAAGATGTCACCCAGGAATACCTAGGGGGAAACACTACCAAGTCCCCCTGGGTAATTCTCTTCCCGGATTTCTCCCAGTTTTCCTTCTGAACCATGTGATGGTGAGCAAGCTGCTGAGCCTCTTCATGCTTCACTTTCCTTTCCTACCGATGGGGATTTTATTGTCTACCCTACCAACTTGCTCCGAGGACAGGGGAGCTAGCATAATGTGCCCAGCAAGGGGTGTGGCACCCAGTGAACTTTGGCAAATTGTGGCTACCATTGTCGATATTAATACCTTAGTCTCATGTCATTCTTTTTTTTCTTTTCCTTGAGACAGAGTCTCATTATTTTGCCCTCAGTAGAGTACTGTGGTGTCACAGCTCACAGCAACCTCAAACTCTTGGGATTAAGTGATTCTCTTGCCTCAAACTCCCAAGTAGCTGGGACTATAGGCACCCACCACAACAACTGGTTATTTTTGTTGTTGTTGTTGTTGCAGTTGTCATTGTTGTTTTAGCAGGCCTGGGCTGGGTTCCAACCTTCCAACCTCAGTGCATGTGGCCATGCCCTACCCTCTGAGCTACGGGCACTGCCCTCATGTCACTCTTATTCCTCCTCAAGATCCATCCTACACACTGGCCCTACTTGAATCTTCCTGAAGCATGGCTCTCATTATGTCACTACTGGGCTCAAAAGTTGGCCCTCTGATGCACGCAGAGTCTGCCTGTGGGTTGCGCGTATATTTTGTGTAACACTCCAGTTGCCAGTCAGATCTGGCTTCCAAGTTCATTGACCTGCATCTAAAGGCACACCTAATTCAGGCCTCAGTCTAACTTTCCAAACTCAGCTCCCAAGACTTGTCTACATCCAGACTACACTATATGCAATGTGACTACTCTAACCCTCATTCATTCCTGGCATTTTTTTCTTTCATTCATGCATTCACTCATTCATTTATTCAGTGAGCACATACTCTATAGAAGACTTTTTCCTTATACAGAAAGGGAAATCAGGCAATGCCTGGTGGTCATAAACCTTATAAGAAATGTGCAGTAAAATACTTGGTGGTTTTAGTCAGTGACGTGTGCTAGAGAGAACTCTTAATGTGCAGCAGGACAGGGCCTGGAAAGGATTGCTAAGGCAACTTGGGAAGCCTGAACAATGACCCAAATGAGGAGGAGATGCTGTCCCATGTCAAGATCTGGGAGAAGAGGATTCCAGACAGACAGCGACAAGTCTCTTGTGCAGGAACTGCGAGGAAGGCTGGAATGACTTGAGGATAGTGGACAAGGAGAAAGTGCTAGGAGCATGTGGGGCAGCTCGCTTAGAAGAAGGCCCATGTGTTCAATATCCACATAACCAAATCAAATTCCCTTCAAAGTCTGATTCAAATATACCTCTCAGAGGACTTTCCTGATCTTTTTCTTCCCACTCCACCACCTCTTTTTTAAAGCATTTTTTCCCCCTACCTCTAAACGAGTTTATCTAGCCCAGGGGTTTATGCCCTGTTACCTGGTGAAACACTTCCCCAGTGGCTCATTGCTATAAAACAAAATGTGTATTATTAAAAGATATCCAAGCATTAGGCATTTCTTTAACAGCAGGTATAAAAGCAATAGTGATATCTATACACAACTTTACTCTAAAGTCATATAGGAGAAGCTGAAGAAAATCAGACAAAAATATTTCTAGAACAGGCCATCCGCTGTCTTTGGTACAAAGAGCTGGGACAACAGAACTGCTCAGTCTGGGTAATTCTTTATAAAAATGTTTTAGCCAGACCTTTTGTCATATTCTCCACAGCCCCTTATCCTTTTGCCTAGTTCCAGAGCAGTGATCTGGGTAATAAAACTTAACTAAGGAAATAACAGCTGTATGTTTTTCAGCTGTTGTTTCTAATGACTTTCTGTAATGGCTGTCTGGGTTAGGGTTCTTCTTCAAGACACAAGGCACAGAAAATAAAACACGGAGAACCCAGTAAAATTAAATCATCCCAGGCATTTCTAGGCCTGAATATAAAAGATGCTTCATTTTCTTATAGAGCTAGTTGGCTTTCTGATCTTAATTAATGATCATAGAAAGCTCCAGAATTTGTCATGTAGTTTTTCTGGGCTCATTGTGCCAAGGGGTTGAGCCCTGTCCTCAAGCACAGTTGTTATTATTTATTAATAATCATTGAACATCAGCAGTGCACTTAGACGCCACTTGGAAACCAGAATTCCTTGTGATCACTCTCCAGTGAATTCATCCTCTGCACATGATAGGATTCAAGACAGAGAACAAGCCTATTTCCAGAATGCGGGGATGACATAATGGCAGGGCTTTGGATGGCCCAGTGCACCATGCTGGCTGTGGTATCTGTCTGAGGCAGGTGGGAACCACTGAGACCCATTCTCCGAGGCTACAGCAGGCATGTTCTCCAAACTTACTGTGCAGTGAGAGTGGAATCTGTGAATTTAGTTGTACTGTATCGGGCGAGGAGATGTGCTGGGAAATACTGAGCAAATGGGTGAATGCAGAGAGCAAAGGATAAAGGGGTGAGAGCTGAGCCCTTGGCTGCCCACGAATGAGGGGGTGGGAGCAGGAAGAGGAGACCATAAAATCAAGGTCAGAGTTAGCAGAGATGGTAATAGCAAAACGTCTGGGGAGAGGAAGTTTTGCTTTCTTAAAAAACTATTTCTGTTGAGTTATAATTTTAAGTGAAATTCACAGATCTTATGTGTGTGGGCCAATGAGTTTTGGCAAATACATACACTCAAATATAACCCCCATTTCTATCAAATACAGAGCACTTCCATCGCTGAGGAGGTCCCCTTGTGCCCCGAAGCAGTTGGTCCCTTCTCTGCTCCCCTCCCCACCTCGGAGGACACTCTGCTCTGATTTCTATTACCATAGCTTCATTCTGCCTGTTTCTGAACTTCACATACACGGAATCATGTAATGCAACCTTTTCAATGTCTGCCTTCTTTCACTCTGTTTGTTTTTGAGCGCTATCTATAACATTATATACGGTTCTTTTTATTCCAAGTAGTATTCCACTGTATGGCTAGACTGTACTTTCAAAATCCACTCTCTTTTAATGGCTATTTGTTTCTTTCCCCCCATCCCCAATTCCTGCCCCAGTTTTGGCTATTATTATTAAAGCAGCCATGAGCATTCTTGCACAAGGTTTTTTTTTTTTAATTTCCAAATATGTGATTTAATTTCTTTTCTGCAGGACCAAGGAAAAGAATTGCTGGGTATAATATTGCATGTTTAGTATTCTGGCAAGAGAGTTTTCAAAGTGGTTGCACCATTTCACGTCCCTATCAGCAATGTTTCAGTTAAAGTTGCTACCTATGGTATTGTTAGTCTTAAATTTTCATTTTCCTGATGACGGATGATGTTAAATATATTTTCATGTGCTTACTGGCTGTTTCTCTGTTCCTTTTTTTTTTTTTTGCCACTTTCTTTTTTTTTAATTTAATTTTTTTATTAGATCATAGCTTTGTACATTGATGCAGTCATGGGGTACAGTGTGCTGGTTTTATATACAATTTGAAATACTTTCATCAAACTGGTGGACTTAGCCTTCATATCATTTTCCTAGCTATTGTGTTAAGACATTTATATTCTACCTTTGGAAAGATTCACATGTACCCTTGTAAGAGGAACCATAAGCGTGGTCCCATTTTTTTTTTTTTTGCCACTTTCACTGGTGATTTTGCTTTTTACTATTAAGTTGTAAGAGTCCTTCATGTACTCTGTTACAAATATTTTATTAGGTACATCTATTGGAAATATTTTCTCACAGTTTGTGTCTTGCTAATTTATGTTCTTCATGTTTTCTTATTGAGAGGAGTTTGTAATTTTGAAGAAGTCCAATTTATCACTTTTTTCTTTGATAGTAACGCTTTCTTGGGTCATAAGAAATCTGCTTGCTTCAAGGTTACAAAGGTTACAACTGAGTTTTTTCTATAGACTTCCAGATTCAGCTTCCTTGTCTATGTCTAATTAATTTGGGGGTATAAAAGTTACATTTGTGAAATAGGGGCTCATCTTCTTCTTCTCCCATGAGCATTCAAGCACGCAACTTGATTTTCAGTTGTTCTGGAACTACTCCTCAAAAGATGTTCCCTTATTGGATTTCTTTGGAACCTAGGAAGAAAGTATTGGAGACCCCAAAGGGGATTAAAAAAAACAAAACATGGAGGAGTCTAGAAAGATGCTAGAAAAAGAGAAGCAAGGGCTTACAGAAGAAGGTAAGAGAGAGCTTCAGGAGAAAGAAACACGGCGGACAATGGAGTCTGAAGTGTAAGGTGCAGGTGCGATGGAGACAGTGGGGACAGATCACACAGTTAGAGAATTTGGTCATGAAGAGAAAGGTAAAAATAGGAGGTAACTGGAACAGTCGTGTTGAGGTCAAGAAATCAGAAGGATACTTATTATCAGGCAATGAGTTAAGGAAATAATAATGCTAAATTGGAAATCTAAGGGGCATTGGCTGGAAAGTAGTTCAGATGATGTCTCTTTCTATAGAGACCTTATCACTTGCATAGAAACTTCTCTGGCACTATAGTGATCCCAGAGGGATGTACTGGGATAGGTACATTTACTGTACAAATATCTATTCAGTATATAAGACTTTCTTGGCAAAGACACAGTACACAGAAGTTAGCAACCTGATTTCAGCAGCTAGTCCACCAGGTAGGATGAGGCAGAGGACAGGCACTGGTGCGCTGTCCCACTGTGGAGAGGTCTCTCTTGAGCAATTGAGCAATTGAACAACAGCCCTCTACCATCTCACAGGCCCAGCAGAGCAGTGGGCTTCCAGAAGACACTGTCAGGACTCCCAGCCATCTGCTTTCCACATGACAGTTTTTCTTAAACATTTACACAGATGAGTAGGGCAGTACAGTCATTTTCTTCAATTTTTCACTTTAACCATATGCTGTAGACTCCAGCTGCTCTCCAGACTCCACATGGGATACTTTAAGGGTCTATTGCAACTTGTTCCCCAAAGGAGCTACTAGCAAGAAGGAAAGGAAAGAATAACAGTCACTGATTTTAACGGTATCCCTGGCATGGCTATTACATCCAGTGGCACAGGCTGTGCACTGCACAATCCCTACATAGAACTGGGGTACTGTGCTCATCCTAACCTGGTGTTGTGTCATGTATTGGCCTTGGTATCAAGTGTTATTTGGTACTCTTTGCTAAAGGAAGTCTACTAAGTCCTTGCAACCAACCTATGAGAGGAGCCTTGCTGTGTCCATTCTATAAATGAGATAAAGCCAAGGATGCTTAGTTATGAGTACTGGACTTGTTCGCTTCAAAACTTAACAGATCAATTGCCTTAAAATGTTAGATTAGCAAGAATAATCTTAAGAATTCAAGCAAGTTTACTTGGGATGGAACCAGCAGCCTTCAGAAAGGGTATGGGGTGAAAAAGGCCATTGGACTAGAAGATAGAGAAGGAATAGTAGAAAGTGCCAGAGTGGTAAGAGGGAGATGGAGAGAAATTTGGGATTGACATGGGCTGGAGGAGCAGATGGTCCAACAAGCCAGGCACACCCACCCATATGGGAGAGAAATACCAGAGCTGCCTGGCCTGCTTGGCTTAGGCAAACCCCAGATGGGTTGATCCACTGAATTAGAGCACCAAGGGTGGAGGCCTGCTGGGGGCTGTCCCACTGCTCAGAAACTTGACCAGAAATATCCAGTGCTTGATGGTAGCCTATCGTGTGCTCTTGGGAAGGCATGCTGGTTCAGGAGAAAAAAAATAAAGGCTTAGAATTTTGAGATCAAATCCTGATTCTCACGTTTGCTAGGTGTGAGACTCTAGGAAAGTTACAACTTCAACTTCTGTTTCTCACCTGTAAAATGGGATTACGGTATTATACCAACCTACGAAATTGCTTTGATGACAAAATGAGAGAATACACCTTATGTGTCTAGCCATCACTTCAGCCACTCTGTGGCTTAGGGCCACAGTACTGTGGTCTGGGGGGTTGGCATCGTCCTTTAGGTCCAGTGCTGGGCCGGCATGGGAGCTGGGGAGCTGCCTCATTCTCCAGCAGGTTACTTAGGCCTCTTTTAAAATGTTCCTTTATCCATTCCCACTCTCTT
>NW_003852448.1:610708-613278 GCF_000181295.1 Otolemur garnettii
CAGTGACAAGCGTTGCTGTGTTCTGAATTTCTGAGAGATTTCGACTCTCAGCTCCTGGAAGGGAGGAATTGAGTCTTTTCATTTTTGCTACTTAGACCTCGGCACCTAGAAGCCCCTCCACGCATGCTGGCTGGGTGCCAGGACAGTTACTGCACCCGTTGCCTGGCTCCCGCACCTCAGAATGGCATGTGTCCAGGGCTGTTGAGTTTTGGTAGATGAGGATGAGAAGGCCCTGCTGGCCAGAGAGATACATGGGGGGAGAAACCTGGATCTAGCCATGGGCTTGAAACCAGACTCTTGCTCAAGCTTCCCCTGGTGGGTGCTTTCTGCAGGCACCAAACCCACAAACTGGATAAGCAGATGCCTGGATGCCACAGGCTGCCCATTTTCAGGTGGCAGCTGTGCCCAGTGGGCACCTGGAGCATATAGCCCCGTTGCATATGAACTGTTCTGTCAGCCCAGAAATAAACCTTCCCTTTCCCTGGACATTAAAAGAACAGAGCTTCTGAAAAGTGATGGAAAAACAAATCAGCCGGTGCTGCCTGGTGGAAAATCCTCTCTCTCCTCCCTCCTCGTAAAACAAAATGAGACTGGCTCTGCTATTCCATCTGAATTAGTCACTGGTCAGTGCCAAGGTGGCTAGTTAAACACTTGAGAGAGGAGGTCAGATTTACAAGGTTAAACAGTAAAACATTGGGATTGATATCTTCTAATCAGAAATGAGGTAGGAAATGAAGAATGCTTTCAAATTTCCAGTAAATGTAGTGCTAAAAGATTCAGCCATTTGGATATTGCCATGTTATCAATCCAATTAACCTCGCTTCATGCTATCGGCTGCGTTCAGCGATACTGATGTGTTCCAAAGCAATATGAAATATCCCTCTGCTGATCATGGTCCTAGATAGGAGAGAAAATGTAGTGCCTGTGTTTCAGGGTTTCAGAAAGCAGCAAAATTCAACTCTGGTGTTATGAAGGCAACAATAACCTGTAATTTGGTCGCAAATAAATATGATTCACATTTTATCAGTCACATAAATTTGTCAAAATCATCAGCATGTGAAACTCTGTATTCTGATTAGTCTTGATAATGGGAACTGAATCTTAATAGTCTGCAGTTGAAATGACCCTGTAAGCGATAAATAAAATTGTTAAGCTGAAACGTTTTTGTGACGTAGGTTATTTTTTGTATAATGGCCACTGAATTTTATGGAGTTTTGAATTGTTTTATAAGTAGAGAAACAGATATTTTTCTTACAGCAACTCTGCTTCCTTAAAATTACATTTTCTGGTCAAGTTGCAGTTACCTTTGCCATGTTGAACATTTTCTGAAGTTGATATTTATGTATATTTCATTACCCAAGAAAGACATATGGAAGAGAAATTACCAAAATATTCTAGTAACTGGTAGGTCTTTGGTTTTAATTCAGTTTATCTGCCTATTCATTCCTCTATCTATTTTTATATGTAACAGAAATGTTTCTCATAACTCACTGCATTGGTGACTCTTCAACAAATATGACTGTGGCTGAAATTATTATTAATTTATCCACTCTCAAAGTTCTACACGTAAGCCTCATTAAAATTTTGGCAAGATAGGACAGAATCCAGAATAAATTTTATTTGATATTTCTGTTTCAGTTAAATGTGATTTAAACATTGGCTCAGCAGCAATCCTCAACCAAAAACAAAGGTGAAACTTTCAAAAGTATTTCCTAAAGTCCATGGAATTCAAAACTCTGCTTTGCAGGAAAAAAGGAAGCAGTTTCCATTTAAATGTTTTCCAGCATCACTGGAAAATAAAAAGCCTATTATATTTGTCTTACTTATTTCAGGCCTAGGGAGGAAATGACAGAGTTCAACAACCTTTTCCCTATAAAATTTTATCCCAGAACTTTTAATATCTGACTCTTACTATTTATGGAAAATGAGATATTTTACTGACATGGTTTATAATTTAAGGCTTTGTGAGAGTCAAAATGATTTGAGATCCTGAGATAAATCACTGCACCTCTGGCTTAGTAATAAAAGGAATTTATTGAATTGGGTGGTGAATGGCGCCAATGAGATCAGCTTTGAATAATAGAAACAGCAGGGCGCATTGGCAGTGAGAGAATGTACCTGAGGAAGGGGACGGCTTTCTCCATGAATAACTGCTGAGGAAGAGCAGTGAGGAGGCCCCAGGTAGGAAGGAAGGTTGCAGACCCAGGCTGTGCTCCGCTGTGGCGGCTAATACTCCTGGGCCCACTGACTGTTAACCTGCCCACCATCCAGCAAGGCACGGCATGCTGGGCGTTTGGGGACTCCGTGTACTCTCTCCGTTTCCTGCCAAGCTGGTGACCCCAGAAGCTGGGACCTTAACTGTGAACACACATGCATCGAAGTTGCCCCCAAACATTCTAGAATAAAATATGTACGGAGCACTTTGCTAGGCGGAGTGGGCAGTACAATAGAAGAAAAGGTTCCTGGCCAGTGGCTGCTGACGATTGATTTGGAGAAATGTTAACCAAGAAAATCAGAAAGACAAAGTGGAGCGTGGTAAATGCCTGAGTGATTAAGACGTTGATTACGGG
>NW_003852448.1:623646-633955 GCF_000181295.1 Otolemur garnettii
GGGGGGGGGCGGGGAAAGCAGAGCTGGGGATGGATGGGATCAGATGCCCGATCAGATCATGTCTAAGCAACTTGTATGCGACACAGTGACAACAGCCAGGCGCGGCGTTGGCTGGTTAGAACAATGGACTGTGGCTTCCTCAGCAGACGGATGATGTTGTTTCCCCCGCGTATCTCTACTCAGCCCATAGCTCAGCGTCTGACTCAAAGCAGTGACCGGTAAAAATGGGCAGACACAGAAGCCATGGGTGCAGGAGGAAGGGAAGCAGGGAGGGTGATTGTGTGTGCGGGTTGGGGGTGAGGTGCGGCTGGATGGGGTAGGTAGACGCAGAAGCCATGGGCGCACGAGGAAGGGAAGCAGGGAGGGTGATTGTGTGTGCGGGTGGGGGGTGAGGTGCGGCTGGATGGGGTAGGTAGACACACCAGAACAAGGACTTGTAGGCAGGAGGAGCATCTCCGTTTAGGCAGCTAAGATGTCCTTCTAGACTAAGAGGTGGGGAGGACACGAGTGTGGAAGCAGTGATCCCTGGCACCTGGCTGAGTTTCACCCTTCCTTCAGGCTCCGTGGTCTGCACCAGCCTGGGTGTGGAGCAACCTCAGCTGTGCCACTTCTCTGTCTGTACCTGTCCTACACAGCAAGGCCACCTGGTATGTGGTCGCTGCTCTTTCACGGCTCGGGTCAGACCCTGGACCTCTGTGGAGAGCGGAGAGGCCATCCACCTGGACGTCTCAGCACCCACAGAGGTGAGTGGACACCCCTGCAGAAGTTTACAGAGGGAGGGTGTGCTCAGGGCTGGGCTTCGGAAGCTTTGCCGAGGCAGGATGTGGGTCGTCTGGTGTGAGGGCACTCGCAGGTGGGTGTCTGTAGAACAACTGGTGGTGGGAACTAGGGCTGAGGTAAGACATCTGGGGTGATGCAGAGAGCATGGCAGGGCCTCTCAGGCGACAGAGCTCAGGGGACTGAGCATAGGTAAGAACACACTGGTCTTGAAGGCCCCAGGGGACAGTCTGCCCACAGCCTGGAAGGCTCGGGGAAGAACAGAAGATCAAGCTTGGGAGACTCCAGGGGCTGCTGCAGGCACAGTGTACTCAGGGGTAGGCCTGACCAGACAGGAGGTGGCCATGGCTGGAGCAGAGAGAGCGAGGAGGGCCCTAGGCCAGCCCCCGAGCTCCAGGCCAAGCTGGAGGAGCAGAGGCTGAAGGTTCAGGCCCTTTAGAGCAGGAGGGATCTGAGCAGAGCTGGCAGATACGTGGAACAGTGCCAGGCAAGTGGAGGACATGGCCAGCGCCAGGGCAGCCAGATAGCTGTTCTCTCGGTCGTTAGAGAATGGAATGCTGATAGTGGCCCCTGAGTCTTAACGGGGAATGAGAGATAGCTAATGAGAATCATTCCCAAAACTTTTTTTTTCTTAAGGGAACACACATGGTAATTTCTAAACAAATGTGTCATCGCTGGTTAGCTTGAGTTTCTGCTGGAAAACAGAACAGAGAAAACTCAGGGGGTTTATTTTTATTCTTGTAAAGATGAATGACCATCCCCTGTGGTTTAACAGTCACCTAAGTATCCCTCTGGATAGCAACCTGCAAAATCAAACTGTGATTGGCACAGCTTGGCCTGTCCAAAGGTGATTACTGTAGCCTATATTTTGAAAGAGAAGAGGCACAAGCTGGCAGCAGGGGAGGGAGGCTTGCCTTAAAGTCCAACGCTGATGTTCTTAGCCCTACTGGTCCTTGGGTGTCATCTAGTCCTGGGTTCTGGTAGGGTCAGGTATCCTCTCCTCTCTGCACCTCTACTTAGCTACCTGTGAAATGGGGACACTGCCTGCCCAATACTCTCCAAGAAATTTTGCTCCAAGAAATAATAATGGTGCATACATCCTGAAGGGCATTGAACTATATACACTAACAAAAAGTGCTCATGATAGTTAGGGCAAAGCAAACTGTATAACCTCTGTACATATACACATATATACACAATGTATATTATATGTTATACACCTTATGTATATACTCCCTGGATGTATACAATGTACCCTGTATATATGTACACACATACTGGGAATGTATGTAAATACACATATATATAAAAACTCAAGGGAATTTACATAAAATAATAACTGTAAGGGTTTCTAAAGTAGGATTACAGAGAATATTTACTTTTGTTTATTTTTTTCCTGTTTGTCTTTTTACAAGCTTGCATTTCTTTCATAATCAGAAAGGATTTATAGGTAAATATAAATAGATAATTCCCTGCCTATGAAAACCCATCTTGTTCCTTCAGTCGATAAATACTCTTATCCATCTTTGGAAAAACTCTGATGCAGCTAGGGCTGTAAGACCTTAAATGGCCTTTCCTCCTGACAATGTACTTTTAACATTCCCACCTCTTATCCTGTAAAGCCAACTGCCTACCAGAGCCACACTGATGCTGGTTACCAGTCTATCCAAGATGCTGAAGCACAAATTTAGTGTGTTAAGATTTTAAAGCCCATTAAAATTTTCTCAGACAGGAAAACACCTCTTCACCAAGAATAAGCAAGTATTTATAAAAAAAAAGCTTTATCATTATTAGTATTATTACCACTATCATCATTATCTCACGAGATATAAAAAATAAGATTTGGCAATATTTGCGTTTCCCTAGACAGGAGCCAGGCCTGGGGCGAGGGCAGGTGCACAGTAGGTGTGCCCCACAGACTCTCACTCCCAAGGGCTCTGAGATGGCACCAGCTCGGTTTTCTGCACCGCCTGGGCCTGTCGTGGGTTGGGATACAATTACAATGAGCAATGTGAAATTAGCACAGCTCTGCTTGCCAATTACTGCTGATCAAAATGAATTCTGCTCTGTGATAATGAGGCTGTAACTTTTAAGATACTTGGGAGGATGACGAAACGCACATTCACACACACTCGGTGCATCTGGAGGATGTGATGGAAAGAAGCGGCAGGAAACTGACTCAAATCCATGCTCGTTTTACTATATTAAAAATCTTTTAATCTAACTAGTTATTAACCTTGTTTTGTGATATTCAAAATTCTGAGCATTTCTCATGTGCTTCTGTTTAACTCAACTCATACAAAAAATGCTGCTTCTTAACATTTTTAATGTTGTCCTTTTTAGATTCTAGAAAGTCTGATGCTGATAACTGCATGGCATCGGCATCTTTCTTTGGGAATCTCAAGCACCTTTATAAAGCATTAGGAAGAGCTGGTGATCTTCACAAACCCCCTAGGAGAGAAGTTCCATTTCATCCAGGCTTATTGTGAATTATTTATAGAAAATAACATTTCAAAATAAAATAAATGGACATCTCTCTCTGCCACCGTATCTAGTCCCCCAGTACCAAACCAACCAAACAAAATTGTCAAAGCAGTGGCTCTTCCAGCATAGAGCAGCCTGCAAATCTGGGGCTCTTCCAGCATAGAGCAGCCTGCAAATCTGGAGTCTCAGTCCAGGCGGGGAGGCTACTTGACGCCGAGGTGATTTGCAGTGTGTCAGGTGAAGGCTCAGAAAGAAGGCAAGATGACTTGCCCCACCGTGCACAGCCAGTTACCCGCAACCCAGGGATGGAGCCCGGCATTTTCCTCATAACTCAAGTTCTTTCCTCTCTGCTGCCTGCCTATTTGCCGGACTAACCTTGTACCTCTCTGGGTGTAACAAGCATTTTTAACAAGGATCTTCTGCTACACAGTGACTTAGCCTAAAAGAATGATGCATGGGAATTTCAGACAAAATTACACAGGGAGATATTTGGAGCCATCAGAACTTTTGACAATTGTCCAAATCACCACCCCGGGCTGATTATTTTGATTGTGTTGCTTCCCCCTTGGAAAACCCTTACTTGCTTGTCAGCTCTGTTAGACTTTGGTGAGATGCCATGGATGTGTGCCTTCAGAGCCCCAGGGCACACTCTGTTTTCTCTGATTCAGTGATAAGGAGGTCTGTGTATGCTACCTTTATCCTATTTCAAGTGCAGATTTTTTTCATCACTAAAAACATTTGTTCAAAGCAGTGGTGCTTTGGAGATGGCTCCTACCAGCTCACAAGAGCCGGGTCTGAGCATCTTGTTCCAACGCCAGTTCAGTGACTTGAAACTGGAATCATGAACTTGACCATTGGGAGAATATTTACATCACAGAACTTGGCAAGCATTAGAAGTAGGGATTTTCCCCCCCAGAGAGCCTATTTTCCAGCATAGTTTTGGTTCTAAGTACTCGTTTTTTCCTACTAACGTAGGAAACTTTATTCATTTGGTTAATGTATTACCAACTAGTGATTAATGCCGGGTAACCACACAATAGGTCTTTGTGAAGGAAGGATTGATTGAATGAATGAATGAATAGGCCTTTTCCTGATATATACAATGCTCTGTGTTAGTTTTTGAGACTCAACTGGGCATTAAACCTATGCTAATTTTGGATTCCCCATCTCTTTTCAGTTTTATCTTATATTTACATAGGTCTCTTCAACACCAGTTCAGAGTCAGAGCTTTTCAGCAGATCTCTGCCTACTGCTTCTCTTCCAGGAAAGAGCAAAATCAAACATTCCTTCCACTAAAAAGAGAAAGGGTGATTTAATTGTCATAAAAGATAACTTTGGAAAAGAAAAACGTATTTTTATAAAGGTACTTTCATTTTTTAAAAGCAGAAGCAAACCCCAACTATAAGACCAGGCTATCTGGTGTTGTCTCATTAATATTCTGCCTCTCTGATTACCAGCTCCAGAAATTATGAAGAGTTGCTTTTTAAATGTATGTTCAAATCCAATATGATTGTGCTTTGCATCTTGTTCCAGTAAAGTCCCTTGTCAGTTTGCTTGTCAGGAGCCAAGAAAAGCAGCGATTTTTGCCTTGGAAAATCCTGTGAATATTTATATAGTAGCTCTAAGCTGTAGGGAATTTAAGAAGCTTAGAAAAATTTTGTGAAGTTTGTAAAGCAGGGAGTCACTGTCGTACGATGGATAGAAATACATTACTGTCAAACTTGAGATTATGTGAGTGCTCACTGTTATTCTAGTTGGACCAAGACCCACAGCCCTTTGAGTGTTTCCAAGGCAATCTGACATAGCAGTTTCTACTCAAAGGACTCTATTCAAGAGTCTCTGCTCTAGTTTGGTATGTCTGATTACCTGCTCTTAATAACGGCTCAGGGTGTGGTCTTTGCTTTTCATAAACATGTGTCACAATCAGGTGAAGAACAATTCTAAACCAGACGTCATCTCTCATGTAACTTAACCTCAAAATTCTGGTGTATTTTGGTTGAATCTTACAAAGAAGACATTGAGTGAAGAAAAGTGGAAACAAAAGTTAACATCCTGCATGGTTCCGTTCATATGGTGTCTGAAAACAGGGCAAACTCATCTATGGTACCGTCCTCCACATGGTGGTTACCCTTGAGGGAACAGTGGCACAGCCAGGGGAGGCACTTTCTAAGATTCTGAACCCAACCCTTCCCTTTCCTTCCCTTCCCTTCCCTTCCCTTCCCTTCCCTTCCCCTTCCTTCCTTCCTTCCTTCCTTCCTCCCTTCCTTCCTTCTTTCTTTCTTTCTTTTTTGAGGTAGAGTCTCACTCTGTTGCCTGGGGTAGAGTGTCCTGGTGTTATCATACCTCACAGCAACTTTAAATTCCTGGGCTTCAGTGATACTCTTACTTCAGTTTTTCTATTTTTTTTTTTTTTTTGTTAGTAGAAACAGGGCCTCATTCTTGCTCCAACTTCTGAGCTCAAGTAATCCATCCGCCTCAGCTTCCCGGAGCACTGGGATAAACTGTGTTCTGGTTACACCTGTAGTGTGTTTATTCACTTTGTAAAATACATCAAGCTGTTTACTTATGACTTGGGCACATATGTGGCTGTAACTTACGTTTCAATACAGAGTTTACTTAACGAAATTGGGCTGTTCCCTGATTCTCTTAGGATTTCTAAAGTGTTTCAAGGAATTGAGCTAAGTAGACAAGAGTGCCTTCAAAGAGGATGTTACCTCATGAGGCTGATAACTAAAAGGGAAATGGAATCCCCACAGAGAAAAAGGTGGTCTTACTACATGAATTCCACCGTTTTTTAAATTTATTTTCAGTTTTTTTGGTTTTATTTAAATATAAATAAAGTGAACACATGAGCTGTGTGTTCATTTCCTGCCCTTGCAGGCTGCCTTTGGGATTGGTGACTCTGACGGACAGTGAGGCTGCTCCTCCCGTGGTGGCACTGATGTTCTTGGAGGACACACTGTGACCAATCTCCACATGGTGAAATCTGTTGCCCGCTGGTGGCATTTCCAGCCTCTGTCATTGTGGATGAGGAATGTTCTGGAACCCGCTGGGCAGCATGGGCCTCGTTTTCTTGTTGCTCCCCCGACGGGTGTTGGGCACCATGTTCTGGCCCTTGAGTCTTCTCCCAGCCCTGTTGTCAGGACCTCTGCGTTTCCACCAGTTATGCTTAATTTCGACATATCAGTCTGACTGGTGCAGGATAAACATCTTAGTCCTCTTTTTGACAATCTTGGTCTTCACCAGGAGTCTCAGGGTGGCCATGATGCCGAATAGGAGGTGGTGCCACCTCCGTCGGCAGCGTCAAGGAAGAGAGAAGAATTCCAACATTTAACTTAAGGAAAGAAAGAGCTGCCACTTCACATGGTCCAGCAGTTTGTCTCCAGGGACACTTTCTGGTTCCTTCTTATGAGGGTTGTCGGTGAATAAGAACCAAACCTTGTCTTTCTTTAAAATGTGATTGGAAAATGAGAAAGACTTTTTGGGGTCATGCACTTAGCTCTGTGCAGCTTCAGAGAATCTTATTCTGGTGTTTTTTTTTTTTCTTTTACCCCATCCTAAAATCTGCCAGGGAAAGCTGGGCTAATTAGAAGTGGCCAGCTAGCATTTAGTCAATAAATAACTTGGCTCAGCAGACAGTTAATGCAATGCCAGATCAATAGGAACTCTGGAAATTATTTCTTCATTTCCTTCTACGGCAAGTAAGTTATCCATGAAGGACAAAATGTCAGCCCTCAGTCAAGGAACATGGAGCTTTTCATTATTTTGATATAAGACTTTGAGAGGGAGCAAATGTAAATAGCTCCACACTCCTAATTGATGTGATGTCAGATTTTCATTTTGAAAGGAAATGGGCTTTCAGAAGCTTTTGCAAGAAAGGCAGAGGCTGCTCACCAGAAGTGCTTTCTTTTCCCGGAGAGATGCGTTTGAAATGGGGACCCTTCTGTCATGCAGAACAACTTGCTGTAACTTCACTTTTCGGTAGGAGATGATAGTAGTTATCTTCCTCAATCTTATGTAATGAAGTAAAAAATAAAAGAATATTGAAAGATCAGAGGAAACGTTTTAGAGGGAAGATATTAAAATTTTTTCCTTAGGTGACCTTCTGATAATTCACCCGGAATGCTACTTGACTTCCAATTCTGTGGCTATATTAAAGTGAAAATGAAGCTCCTTTTCAGTACTGTGTGATCTCAAAGAGGCCTTAAAGTGCCACCGTTCACCATGACCCTGCTGCAAGGTTATGGCGTGGAGCCTTGGGAAAGCAATGACTCAGACACTAAATGGAGAAGAATATTCTTCCTAAAACGAATAACCCCTCCAGTCAGTTAAGAAGTCCAGATGGTAATATGATGGCTGTCTTGATTTTTGAAAGTGAGGAAAATGTAGAGTAAAATTGCCAAGGATCAGAGAGATTTCTTTCTTTTCTATGATTAACTTCAAACCGATAACTGAGGTATATTTTTATTCCCACATACAGTTTGAAACTCCGTTTACGACTCTCAGATGCAGAAAGACATCTCTACATCAGGAGTGGTTTATGCTCTACTTACTTCCTTGGGACCGCCCATCTCCTGGCACCGGAATAACATTTCCCCAGGCGGAAGCAATCTGGAAGCAGACAGTGGGTTTTTTTCTTATTTATTTGTTTTAGAAAAATAAAAACTACAAAATACCCTAAATTCAGTTGCAATGTGATCAATGCATGTGAAAAAAGAGAAAGATTTGGCATTTCAGCTAAATTTTTCGTGCATGGTTCTCCCCTCGCACACCTCTCCCCAGAGTTTTTGTTCTCTCATTCTGTCCACACGATCCTAACGGAACATGGATTGGCTCACTAGGAATTAATTCTCAGCATTTCCCATTTGTTTATTTTTCCACATTACTAAAGGCAGTGCTGAGGACTGCCCCACTATGGGGAAGGGTCTTTTGTGTTAACTTAGTTTTCAGATACGTGCTGTCACGTGAACCATTGGCTCTACCCCACTGTCAGAGTCCAAGCAGTCAGCCCACTGTGTGCAGGCCACGCCTCCCGCCTGGCAGCTGGTTTTCAGCTTCCTCTGACCTCCTTCTGTACTTCCTGTGGATCTCAAGTTGCGCCTTGCTTTGTATAAGCTCTGTCTCTGCCCAGACTGCTGGCCCTCACACTTCCCCTCACTAGTCCTCCCGACAGTCGAGTTCTCGGCTCGCCTACCACTGTCTTTGGAAGTCTGTCTTGACCTGCCTGTGTGAAATCGGTGGGGATGCGGCCTGTTGTCTTGTTAAACTGTCCCTGGGCTCTTCCTTCACCATGAGAATGACTCTATTTGCCTTTTAATTTAATTGTTCTATTTCCCTAACTAGAATCTGAGAAGCATGAGGTCTCAGACTGTGCCTCTCTGGCTCACTGCTCTCTCCCCAGGGCCAGACATGGTACCTGCTCAGGGAAGACGTGTGGTAAATATTTGCAGACACTTATTTTTCCACTGCCACCTTAAGGCTGTATTTCAGGTACTCAGCAATATCTTCAGAAGACTAGACTAGAAACAGTTACGTGAACAGTTAGCTACTCATCTGTCTCCTTTAGAGAAGGTTCTATTCATTTCTCTTGCTCAGTGTTATATGGGATTGGTGGCTCTTTTTTTGTTGATTAACTTGAGTTCTCTATAGATAGATATAGTTTTCACTATAACTCTATAGGTAGTTCTCTAGTTATCAAACTTTTGTCCAATTCATAATATGCAAATATCTTTTCCTATTCTGAAGGTTGTCTATGTTTTTTGGTTGTTGTTGCCTTAGCTGTACCGAAGCTTTTCAGTTTAATTAAATCCCATTTGTTTATTTTTATTGTTGTTGCAATTACCGTGGAAGTCTTCTTCATAAAATCTTTCCCCAGGCTTATATCTCTGAGTGTTTTCCCCATACTTTTTATTGTTTTCATGCCTTAGATTTAAACCTTTCATCCATCTTGATTCAATTTTTGTAAGTGGTGAGAGGTGCAGGTCCAGTTTCAGTCTTTCACATGTGGTTATCCCATTTTCCCAACACTATTTATTGAATAGGGATCCTTTTCTCCAGTGTATGTTCTTGTTTGGTTCATCAAAGATCAGGTGGCTATAAGAGGTTAGTTTCATCTCATGGTTTTCTATTCAATTCCAAGTGTCAAAGTCTCCATTTTTGTGCCAATACCATGCTCACTGTGGCCTTGTAGTACAGCCTATGTCTGGTAGGGTGATACCCTTCGCTTTGTTTTTGTTACTAAGAATCACCTTGCCTATATTAGGATTCTTCTGTTTCCATACAAAATGAAGAATCATTTTTTCCAAATCTTGAAAGTATGATGATGGTATTATAATGGGGATTACCCTGCATCTGTAGATTGCTTTGGGAAGTATAGATGACATTGAGTTTTAAATTCAGAGAATACTAATTTCCAATAGATAAAACAGAACTAATGAGTGTATGTAGGTGGGAGTAAGACAATCATTTGTCCAAATCAAATGATTCTTCTTTACCAAATCACCACCTTTCCCTCCTCAGGTGCTCACACCTATTTTGGTATTCTTCCTGTCTGGGTATAAAAGTTAGTTTTTGGATCCTTTATTCACCTCAAAGAATATATAACTTGTTTAAAAATTATTATTGCTTCTAAGGTTGTTTATAACATAAGCATAGAAGTGACATAATGGATTACACAGTCCAATCTCCTTGTTTTTGTCCTGATTTGCATTTTAACATGCAAATATGATGAGATCATTCCCTTATGCAACCCCTTCTCCTTCCAGAATCCTCTGTCCAGCAGAGCAGGGTCTTGGGATGTGACTCCTCACTGTGCCCCATCCTCTGTGCCCCAACTTATGCTGAGCTTACACTGGCCTCTGTTCCCACCATACTTTCCTGACTCTCCCCCAGGACAGTGGACAGCCTTGCGTCTTGCTACCTCTATTCCCAGCCTAGCCTAGGGCTAGGCACAGGTGCCATCAAAATCAATAATGTGAGTAAAGGAAGCTAAAGAGAGGTAGGATTTGAGGGGCTCATCAGCAGAACAATACCTTTTATTTTTTTTTTT
>NW_003852448.1:634099-689800 GCF_000181295.1 Otolemur garnettii
TTTTTGTTGTTGTTGTTGCAGTTTGGCTGGGGCTGGGTTTGAATCCACCATCCTCAGTATATGGGGCCAGCACCCTACCCACTGAGCCACAGACACTGCCCAGAACAATACTCCTTTTAGGAACTGAGGTGTCACTACTCCCAAAACTTTGCTTCCTGAGCAACCATGTGTTCTGCCCGTGCTTTTGGTCCATCCACATCTGTGGAAAGTTCTTTGTTTAAAAACAAAGATAAAAAAAACTTTATTTATTTTTCCAATATTGAGTCTTGCTATGTTGCCCAGGTTGTCCTCAGACTCCTGGGCTCCAGTGATCCTTGACTTTAGCCTCCTTGGTAGTTACAGGCACAAGACACCACATCCAACTGAGACAGTTCTTTTTGGGGTCACACACACTTGCAGGGCATTGGCTAGGGTTGGTCCATTAATTAATCAGTAAGTACATTTTTTATTATTTGCCACACACCCCACTAAGCAATATTGTGGCGAGTCAGGCTAAGTGCCCCTCTCACCTCCCCCCTAGACTTCCCCAGAGATTGACCCTAAAATCACCATTTCAGCCATGCTGTACTTTCACAGGCTGGGTGAGTCAGCCCTGCCTAGCCCAGGATGGCTTTCTGCCTCACTGCTGTGACAAGGCTGACACAATGTACATCTGTTATCATGGATGTCTTCCCTGACGCAGTTCTTATACCTCCCATACTTTCCTGTTAGCTTTGAGCAAGCAAGTAGAGGAACTGGAAGGATGAGGAAAGGATGAATATTTAAAATTTTGTTCTATTCATAGTCCAAGGACAAGAAAGTACCAAGAAGGCTTTGGAGCCCACGGGGTTCAGTTAAAACTATAGCATCACTACCTTCTCTGACCTTGGGTGTAGCAGGGAATCTCTCCATGGCCAGGAGAATAGGGCCCAACTAATCACAGAGGTCTATTTTCTAAGAAACACAGGTGGTAGCGCGGGCTGTGGGGATGGGCCTGGTCTGTAGCAGAGCTGTCATTATCCATTTCCACTTCTGAAAGCAGACATCCAGGCATTGGAAGCCTGAATTTCTGGCTTGGATAAAAAGTTCCCGGATACTAGCTAACACTCACTTTCTCTATGCTTTTCTTTTCTGTTTTATTTAACTGACACAGCAATAGCTTCACACAACATAAGTTTCCAAACTTCAAAGCCCCCCTGAGAAAGCAGTGCCCTAGCTGCACCTCCCTGGCAGCAGCATGCAGTGTGCCACTTTGGGGCCTAGGTTGCTGAGTCGGCCTCCTCCTGAACTTTCACTAGTCATGTTTCAAACTGTGCATTTCTCGGTGTAAGAATGTAGCCTTTTGTCTGGTTATTGCAGAGCAGCATAGACATTTATGGCAATTTATGAATAATGAACCACTGTGACTTTGACAGAGTCCGCAGCGCAGTGAGTCCAGCTGGGACAGAGCTCCGACTGTGCATGTGTGTGCATGTGCACGCGTGCAACAGGGCACTGTGTGCACGTGTGTGAGCTTGTATGTGAGTGTGCTGTGTGAGAACATGTGTGAGGGCACAAGTGTCAGGGGAGGGGTGTGTGTGTGTGAGACAGAGATTGTGAGGGCGACAGCATGTGTGTGGGAACATGTGTGAGCATGTGAGCCTGTGACAGGGCATTGTGCATGAAAAAATGTGTGCACAAGAGAACATGCGAGTGAGCTTGTGTGTAGAAGGAGAGGGCGTGTGTATGTGAGCATGTGAGCTTGTGCGTATGAGTGAGCTTGTATGTGTGAATATGTAGGTGAGCTGTGTGTGAGCATGTGTGTGTGTGTATGAACTTGGTGTATGAGTGTGAGTGTCTGAGTGTGTGTATGAGTATGTCTGACACCACGACCAATCCGTCTTCTTCCTCCTCTTCCCCGGCCTATTCAATGTGAAGACAATGAGGATAGATATCTTTAAGATGGTCCACTTCCACTCAGTGAAAAGTACATATATTTACTCTTCTTTGTGATCTTATTAATATTTTATTTTCTCTAGCTTGCTTCATTGTAAGAATATGATATATAATACACATAACATGCAAAATATATGTTCATCTACTGTTTATGTTATTGGTAAGATTTCCAGTCAACATTAGGCTATTAGTAGTTAAGGTTAGGGGAAGTCAAAAGTTACACATGAATGTTCTGCACAAGAGATGGATGCTCCAACACCTGCATTGTTCAAGGCACAAGTGTATTTCATCTTCATTTTCTTTGCTTTATCTATGACCTGTCTTTTGTTGCTATTGTGGAAAGATATCTAGTGGCTAATTCAGAAAAATTTTATGGGAGATAAATTTTTGAAACCTTGAATGTCTGAAAATATTTTCGTTCTCCTCCTACATTTCATTGATAGTTTGAATATGGAATTCTACAGTAGATACGCCTTCTCTTAATTTTTTTTTTTTTTTGAGAAAGAGTCTCACTCTGTCACCTTGGGTAGATGCTGTGGCATCATAGCTCACAACAATCTTAAACTCTTGGGCTCAAGTCTCCTGAGTATCTGGGACTACAGGTGTGTGCCACAATGCCTGGCCATTTTTTCTATTTTTAGTAGAGACAGGGTCTCACTCTCACTCAAGCTGGTCTTGAACTCCTTAGCTCCAGCCATACACCCATCTCAGCCTCCCAGAGTGCTAGGATTACAGGCATGAAGGCATGAGTCACCACGCCTGGCCTCTTTGAACATTTAAGAAATGTTCCAGAAGTGGGGAACCTAAAATTTCGAAAGCATTGTTCCTTTCTCCTAATCTCTCTGAGCATATTAATGATAAGTTTTTTGAAGTTTTCTTCTGATTGCTACATCATCTCTATTTCTTCCAAGTTCCTTTTTTTGTTTTTCCATTTGCTTGTTTTGGTTTTTGTCTTTCATGTTTGTAGTGTATTCAAATATCTGTGGATTCTTAGTTGTCTGTTTTAAGACTGAAACATTAAAATGCTGATTGGAAGTTCTTTTTTGCAGATGAGAATTGTCAACCAATAGAATTTGCAATAGGGTGATTTGGGGAATGATGCAGTTTCACTGGAGAACCCTGAATCCCTGTGGGTAGATCTTTTTTCTTTGTCTCAGTTTCCCTGAGGGGAATCCTGTAGTCTACTTCCTGGTGGCATGAACTGGGCCATTGGGTGACAGAGGGAGAAAGATCAGAGGAGTGCCACATTCCAATATGTAGACTTCCACTTATTTCTTCTAGTTTTTGCATGGTAATTTACCCCCAAGCTCGGCTCTGCCTGGTATTCCAAACCAAGAACATATTGACTCAAGCTGTCCAGAGAGGAAAGTTCAGATTTCAGCAAGGGTATAGGAGGGCAGTAGCCTGGCTGCACAGACCAGGGAGGAAATCCAGAGATTTGGTGATCTTTACAAAGTCTTCCAACAAGTCTTCCCTTACAAAGGTTTGAAGTTTCACCCACATCTTTGCCTTTGGAAGTAGCCTTTTTCTGAGCATTTCAGCAGCCCAGTGTAATGAGTCAGCTTGCTAGTTATTGTTTTCCCCTCTTGTGAGCAGAGGTTCGACCAAATGTCTTTGTTCCATGAGCTTTCTAACTTTCAGAAATGTTCCAGGAGTAGGGAACCTGAAGTCTTAGGGCCACAAGTCATCTTCTGGATCCTTGAGTATGGCCTTTTGATTAAATCCAAATTTTACGGAACAAATCCTTTAGCTGTTCTTCTCTGCTGTCTCCTTTGTCCTTTTAAGTTTATTACCTTTCCCACTTAAAAAAAAGTTCACTATAATTATAAGAACATTTTATAAACAAGGGTACCAAATGTATGTTTCAGTTTGCCATGATTAATTGCACTTGCCATCCTTACTTGCCCTAAAGAAATTAGAAACATACGTAAGGCCATACAGCTCAGCCTGTGTCATGGCTGGAAGTGCAGCCCTCTAGGAAGGAGAAAAGAGGAAAACAAAATCAGGACTGAGATTGTGCAGAGTGTCACACTGCACAATGAGTGATGAGTAATGGAATCGTAGATGTTGCTTGAAACATGAGATGGTGTCAAGGGCGTCCGTCTCCTTGAAAAAGAATTTCACCTGACTTCTCCTTTTTTCCTTTCACTTGTTTCTCGTTCCTTCTTTTCTTTTTTTCCACTCCCTTCCTTCCATGAAGAGGGTTTGTAGACTTCAGGAGTTAGGCTCAGGGCCAGTCTTGGGAATACAGTGGTATGTAAGACAAAGTTGCACTTCCTGTCCTTGGGAGCTACAAACTTAATGTAATTAAATAACACCTCTAGTGCAGTGTGCTCAGAACATAGAGGGGGACATGACACCTAACCTGATTTTGGATCAACAAAGTAGCTGGCTTTGCCAGCACTCCCAGAGCTCCTTCTTTGATTCATGTGCTCTTAATGTCAGTGTCATCTTTGTCATCACCATTGTTGTTATTAATGTCATAACCATTTATAGAGATTATACTACTTACCTAGTACCATGGAAGATGTTGTGTATAGCTTATTTAATTTAATTCTCAGAATAATCCAGCAAGATAGTTATCAGCAAGAGAAAAACAAGATTAAGTTACTCTCCTGAAGTCACGAGGAGTAAGCAAGGCTTCCTGGCTCCCTCTGACTTTCTAGATGCTCCCTTTTTGCTCCTCCCTCATATCCAATGTAGGCCGTCATCACTGTGCTTAGCCATCATAAATTTTTAAACTTTTGTGTGCTCACTGAAACTATTCCTTATTTATGTCTATATACTTAATGCCTAATAGGGTATCTGGTGCAGAATTAAAACTCTAAAACTCAATAAATAAATAATTGTTTATGTAAAGCACCTTAGGATTTGAACCCAGATTTTTCTAATGACAAGGCTCATGCCTTTCATTGTGTGGCTTTGTCTTCCAGTTGAGGTTTTTTCTCATTGATGTTCCCTCTTCCTACAAACAAAGGTTTGCCTTTGGCTCACTCAAACTTTCTGACCCATAAATGTTGGCCCCCACTGACACTTGTCTTCCTCTCTCTGGTAAGACATGTGATCAAATGTGATCAAACCAACAAGCACAGACACATCTTTTTCACAACTAAATAAATGCCTCTTAGAAAATCCCCTCACTCCCTTCAAGTGCAATCACAGAACAAATTTAAGCATCAAAGCCAACTTCATTGTAAATATTTACTACATTGTGGACAGAGTCTTAGGTGTCCATCTGTTCTGTGGGATTTTCATTTCAGTAGAATCTTCTGAAACCCGATCAGCGAGTCATTGCTACTATTGGCTGCACATGGAAATATCTTGCTTAAACAGAACCCTATGTTCAAATGGCATCTGCTATGAACCTTCAGCTTGTCTACACAGAGCTGCAGAAGGCAGCAGAGATAAGCAATGGCGGGAACCTGACTCATGGACAGTCCGTCCAGCGGCTGCACCGAGATGGAACTGGTGTTGTATTAAGACACTGCTTCTTCCTGCCAGTTCTTTGCCAATTTCTTTTTCTTTGCCGAATTTGTAAATGCTAACTTTTGGAGGAAGAATAACCAAAAGAAAACCCTGGTTATATTCTGACTTTGGAAATTGTGGCCTTGGCAAACTTCAAGTGCCTGAAGTCTAGATCTTTTTTTCCTCCTCTGCAAAACCAGGTGAATGGTGTGATGTGAAGACTGAGTGAGAGGGCAGTGACCACCAGCACCCTTCAGGTTGACAACAACTCTTCATTTCCCTCAAAAGGAGATTGAAGTCTCACATGCAGAGATGCCCGTTAACTGTTCCCAGAGACTCCGATTCCGTATCAGGCCAGGACAACTGTACAATCTAAAGTGGCCCAGTGGCCCAGTGGCCCAGGAAACCTAAGTGGAGAACCACTGCCATAAGTGGGATATGGAACCAGTTTTCTCAGCTGAGACAAAAGACTTTGTCTCCCAATTGAAGAAAAAATGGAATATTAAATTCAGGATGTAGCAAGCAATATCACTTTCTATTTATAAAGCATTTTTACAGTGATTATGTTTATTCTTTCTGCATCCTTGAGGACAAGTTAGGCTTTATGAGCCATGCTTTCTCCTTGAGAACACAAAGACAAAAAGATTCACTTGGAATGTCAATGGGAGAAATAGGACTGAAATCTAGAATATTTATCATTCACAGCAGCTAAAGGCTACAGTCCTTATGCTAGCAGGATATCTACTGACAATCTGAATAACTGACCGCTCTGAAAACCTTGTCAAATGAGGCTCATAAATTATGGTTTCATAGAATTTCATAAGTTGGCTGAGCTAAAAGGCAAATATCAATCTTATGACTTGTCTTTAAGAATAAGTTGAAAATGTCATTCAACCATTTATGGAAATGATCAAGAACTTGTCCTGTAACACAGAGTTTTAGTGGTAATAGAGCCAAACTCAGAGGTATGTCCAAGTGAAAGAAAACAGTTTGCATCAAATACAGGTTTGTAGGTACAAAATAGGGAAATACTGACAAGAGATCTTGGGAAATTCCCAGAGTTGTTACTTAATTAAAAAGTTGAAGTAGGACTGGGCCAGGAGGCTGTTCTCCAAGCTGCTTCATTTAGGCTGAACGCATGAGGACTTAGTCATTCACGTCTTGTTTTCACAACTTCTTCATGTAAAAAACCCAAATTAGAAAAACAACAACAGGCAAGTTATCTAGAAACTATCATCTGTTGGAAATTTTTTTAAATGTAATTTATCCCTATTCTTCTGTCAAATGGATGGAAAGCATGCCGGCGATGCACAAAGCTGTACAAAAATCATTTGCTAAAGTTAAAATGGTGCTAAAATAATTCAAATAGTGAAACTTTCCTGTAACACCAGGATCTCTCGTGTTGCCTTTGTCCCCTTCCATCTCAGTTCTGTGTAACGGGATGAAGAATACAGTGTTCACCACTCCAGGGACTCCAGCTACAATTTCTGCAATGAAATATCATGAACCGTGCCATCACATAGAGGCATTTAATCAGAGTCATTTAACACATTGTAACTCGCCGATGATTTTTGCATTCAGCATGTTTCAAACAGCTGAGTTTTAGAAATGCGGAGATTTGTTCACCACTAAATATCATTGGGCCTCCGCAGCTGCACAGCCCCTTCAATCTGGTTTGCATATGTAGCTTAATGAGTCTTCAGGAACGAGATAGAACCAAGAAAACAGCAGCAAAGAAAAACACCCAACAAGAGAGGGAGTTAGCTCAGCCACAAAAGTGGCACTTGGTCAATGGACTCGGGACCAAATGACACAGGCAGTGAATTGAGTGGAATAGGACCTCATCTCTCCTGTCTCCAGTTCTTGGAGAATCTGTGTGTGTTGGGGGAACTCAGGATCATTTTCCACAGAGTAATACGCCCCAGTTCCAAGCACATTGCAAAGAGAAGTGACGAAAAGGCCCAGGTGCCCAATTCTAGTTCCCTTACCTGTCTGCTCCCATGACAGTCTCTCACCTTCTTCTATTTGGATTGAAACTCCAGTGTTAGGGGCTCTGTTCCCCCAGCACCAACACCACAGGGAAGGCCTTGCCCACAGAAGGGAGATGTTACCGGAAAGGAGTGGGAGGCTGAAAGGGCGTAGGCTGTCCCCAAATTTCTCTCTGTTTTTTCTTAAGTAGATGTCCCCCACTTACCGCAAAAATAATACAAGTTCTCTTAAAAATTTAGACACAGATACATTTTAAAAACATGAAAACTCGCATACATTCCACAAGCCGGATGTAAGCCCTGTCAGCACTGTGCGTGTGTCCTTCCCTCCTCGTTCGGTGAGAACACCCTTCTCACTCACTCACGAGTGAGTGTCACGAGTGTGAACCAGTCTCTATGACGCGTTCCTAAGGATACAGCCCCACGGGGGATTCACTGCCTCAAATGCTATGCATGTTTGAAGACTTTTTGGTAAATATTACAAAATTGTCCTCTAGGACACCAATTATCTCATATTTGCATCACAACGTAAGAGTGACCATTCCCAACACATTGGCTTCCAGAGAATATATATTTCACTTGCTAATTGGAAAGGCGGAAGTCATTTCACAGCTGTTTAAATTCACATTACTTTAATGTCCCCTTGCATTTTCATTTCCCCTGGTCATCTCCTAAGGGGGTCCTCTGGGGAGACTCACTGAACACCCCTTTCTCTCTGTCCCTCATCTTACGTCTGTAGCAGAGCCAGGGCAGGGTGACATTTCCAAAAAGGATGTTACAGCAGAATGAAGTGGAAACAAGAAGAAATAATTATAGAAAATTAAAACAGGATAAAAATACTTATATGTCTGAGACTAAGCTGAGGAAGGAATACTTAAGATCAGGAAAACATCTTTCCAGAACTTTGCACCTCGTGTTGCCTGGCTTCCTCCCTTCTCACTCCCAGGCCCCACGGGTTCCCGTTCCGCAGACACACATCTTTGAACACCTTCCTTTTAAGGACAGATGACAACTGCTGGTCTTAATTTCTCTAAATCCTAGAAGTCTGTCCTTTCAATTATGGTATTTTTGTATTTTCTGTGTCAAAATATTAAGCCCTTATTCTGATAAGGATTGTCTTGTCTTTATTTTTTATTTCAATATATTTAGGTACTACGTGTATATATTATGGACTGGTGAAGTCGGCGCTTTTACTGCACCCGTCATCCAAATAGGACACATTGTACCTGATGGGCAATTTTCGGCCTCTCGCCCTCCTCTCAGTCGCCTCCCTTGTGCATCTCCAAAGCTGTGGTATCACTGTGTGTGACCAGGCATACCCGTCATGTAAGTGAGAACATGTGGTGTTTGCTTGTCCTTTCCCGAGACGCTTCACGAAGGACAATGGCTTCCAGTTGCATCTAACTCACTGCAAAAGGCATTATTTCACTCCCTTTTATGGCTGAGTCATATTCCATGGTGTGTGTGTGTATACACAGACATTGCCAAAAAATGTATACACATCTAAGGAAAGAAAAGACCATGTTAAATCCGTAATACTCAAGTCACGTTTGACTTCTGCATGTCAAGAGATGCTCAACATGGCTCGTATTCATCTTTTGTTATTGATGTCTGTGTATATATATGTAGGGTGTATGTGTGTTTTCGTGTGTGTGTGTGTGTGTGTGTGTGTGTGTATGAGGTCTGACAATGAAGTCTGCAGACTTGCCACTATGCACTGTACAAGCAACTCAGTAAAGTTTCATAGCTTGTTATGTTGGTGTCTGACAGCTGTGTTCGTGTCAATGTGTGACAATGTCTTGCTGAGTGGCCTTCATTATTGTTGTTGAATGTTTTTGTGAGAATGTCAGAGCTTGAATTAGAGCAAGAAACAAACATTAAATTCTTGTTAAACTTGGCAGGAGTGGAAGTAAAATTAGGGACATGTTAGTCCAAGTTTATGAGGATAGTGCTATGAAGACAAAGGCAGTGTACAAATAGATTATTTGTTTTTCCGAGGGAAGAGAAAGCATCACTGATGAAGGGAGGTCAGCGCAGCCAGTAAAGAGCAGAACTGATGAAAACTTTGTGAGTATTTGTTGAATTGTGCATCGCAAGCATCGGCTGACTGTGACAAGCATAGCATTGATGAAGAAACAGGAAAACCTTAACTGAGAATCTTGGCCAACAGCTCACGGCTCTCTTCTTTGTTAAACTGTCGATTTTGTTTTATCTTTGTAAAGAACCAACTTATTGTTTCATTGATCCTTTGAGGGGTTTCATTTTTGTCCTGCTCTAATCTTTATTGTTTCTTATCTTGTAGCTCTGGTTTGGTTGTTTTTCTTGTAGCTCTTGTTTTTCCAGTACGCTGAGGTGTGACATTAGGCTGTTAATCTGTGTTCTTTCTGTCTTTTTGATGTAGACATTTAGCACGATGAATTTCCCTTAGCAGCTGCTTTTTTGGTATCCCAAAGATACTGATAGCTCATGTCACCATTGTCACTCAAGTCAAAAGATTTTTAAGTTTCCATCTTGATTTTGTTTTTGACCTGGAGACATTCAGCTGCACATCTTTTAATTTCTGTGTGTTTGTATAGTTTTCAGAGTGGAGTTTTATTCCACTGTGGTCTGAAAAGATACCGGGTATGATTTCAATGATTTTAAAATTGCTGATGCTTCTTGAGAGGGGCTAGCATATGGTCTATCTTGGAAAATGTTCCATGTGCTGATGTATATTCTGCAGTTGGGGGGTAAATTCTCGTGTAAATGTCTCTTAGGTACATTTGTTCTGGTCTCCTGTTTACACCCCTCATTTCTTTGTTGATTTTCTCTTTTGATGATCTATCTAGTTCTAGAAATCCCCCACTATTATTTATATTGCTGTTTATTTAATTTATGTCAAATAATGTTTGCTTTATGAATGTGAGAGCTCAGGTGTTAGGTGCATATATTTTTAGGATTGTTATATATTCTTGTTGAATACAACCCATTTTTATTAGATTGTGACCATTTTTCTCTTTTATTCTTTGCTGTCACTGATTTTATATCTTTTATCTGATATAAGAATAGCTACTCCTGTTTTGCTTTTGGTTTCTATTTGTGTGGAATGTTATCTGCTACCCCTTCACCTTGAAATTATATGACTCTCTACAAGTAAGTGGTTAAGCAGTTTTCTTGGAGACAGCAAATATTTGGGTCGTGTGCTTTTTTTAATCCATTCTATTGATTTATGATTTATATGTTTTACGAGGGGTGTTCAGACCATTTCCATTCAATGTTAGTGTGGATAAGTAAGATGCTGTTCTAGTCATCCTGCCGATTATTATCTAGTTGCTGTGTGTCCTTCCTTGTGCCAGGGCTTCCTAAGAGGTGTGAATTTTTACTTGGAAGTATTTCTACACTGGTGAGTATTGACCATTCTTTTTGGTGTTTAGAGCACTTTGAGCATTTCTTGCAGAGCAGGTCCAGTAGTGACAAATTCCATTAGTGTTTATTTGTCTGGGAAAGACCTTATTTCTCCTTCATTTATGAAACTCAGTTTTGTAGGACATAAAATTCTTAGGTGACAGTTATTCTGTTTAAGAAGACTAAAGAAATCCCTTCTGGCTTGTAAAGATTCTGCTGAGAAGGCTGCCGCTATACCGACGGGTTTTCCTTTGTAATTACTTGATACTTTCATCTCACAGCTTGTAGCATTTTCTCCCTCCTTCTGACTTCGGCTGGGCTGATCACTCTGTGCTTTGGTGATGTCCTTTTTGCAATGAATCTTCCAGTAATTCATTGATATTCATTCATCTGGATATTGTAAACCTCTAGTGAGACGAGGGATGTTTTCCTCCATTATTCCCTCAAATAAATTCTCCATGGTTTTAGCTTTTTCTTCTTCTACCTCAGAAATATCTACAAGGTGGAGTGATTGCCTGCCCTGGAGGAATTCTCAGGTAGGAGAAGAGTAGAGGACGGTTAGCCTGACAGGAAGGACAAGCCCCTCTCGACAACATTAGCAGATGCAGGCAGCTGGTGGGTGCTGCTCACACACCCCCTCTATCTCAGGAGTGACAGGGGTCTCTGTCCTTCCGATATACAAAAACTCCCAGATTCCCAGCTCCCACCCAGGCCCAGCTGCAGCAGAGACAGTGGAGGCAGCCCAACCCACTGTGTGCAGGGGTCAGACTGGCCCGGGGCTATGGCTGAAGTGCTCTGGTAAGGAGGTGGCTGTCAGGAACTTGCCCCTGGGGTGGGGAGGTGCCTGCCAGAAGAGACAGGATGCTTGGGAAGAGGACTTTCAGCCTGTCTTCCTCAGGGGATGGGTGGTTTCTGTCCCTGGGGCACACAGCAGCACTCGCTTGGCTTTTTAGAGGGAAAGCAATGAGCCCTAAGCTCTGTGGAATCCTAGATGTCACAGGAGCTGTGTCAGAGGTGGGGCAGCTGTTCCCAAATGCCCGGTCTTAATCATCCCCTGTGAAACCCTCCCTGGTCCCACATGGTGGGGGGGGAGGGGGGAGGGCAGGAGAAGGCAGAGGCCCAAATGATGGGGACCTGGTGCTCTGTCCCTTTTGTCCAACAAGGCTCTGTGCTACGCTACATTTTCCTCTTGGCTGGAAGTAGCCCACCCTAAATGCCCAGGCTCTGGGAGACACACAAATTCCCTGAGCCCCACTGGTTCCCCAAGGCTGCTGCGGTCCAGTAGGGTACTGGAAAGTGATGGCTGTAGGTCCAGTGAGGTAGACTCAGGCTCAGAATCCCTGGTTGGGACAGCTGCAAACTTTACACTGCCTGTCCATGAAGGGAGGGAAATGAGCTGCGCCGTCTGTGTAGAAGCTGGGTGCAGTGAGTGGCGTGCTAGTGGAGGTGTAACACCCCACCCCCACCCCCCCGCCCTGCCCAGACTGGCCATTCCCCAGATCACCTGCACCAAAGTTCATGCTTTGGAACAGAAGTGGCTGTGTCTGCTGCACTAGTTAGAAAGACTGCTCCTCCTCGGGGTGCGGACTCTGTCCTAGCACGTGGGCTCCTCTCTGCACTTGCTTCTCCACTGGGAGGGCTGCTGACAACTTCACATCACGAGCCAGGGGCTCTGGGTGAAGCAGAGTGCACGCTGGCCTCCTCAGTCCTCACAAGCATGAGTGGGGCTTCCCCGTCCCCTGGGGGCAGCATCCTCGGGGTCAGAACTTAGGGAGCACTGCTACTCCCCTGTGTCTCCCTGTCCTCCTGTTATTGTCACAGTCTAAGCAGCTGCTGGGGGATGTTGTGTGGAGGGGCAGGCCAGTCACCAGGTCACTGCAGAAAGCTCAGTGGAAGCAGCGAGGGAAGGCAGCTGGGGGCAGGAGGCTGCTCTTGCCTGGGTTCCCTGCAGCACTGGCAGGGGCAGCTGTGGTGTTTGTCCTTAGGGCACGTGAAAGTACCTGCCTCTCCCCTCTTCCTGGTCCAGTGGCTGAAGCAGCAATGTTTGTCCCCAGGCGATGCAGCAGTCTGGGGGATCTGACTCTGCAGGGCTGGGCTCTGAGAAGGTGCTGGCTGCAGCCCGCAGGGCCCCCGCTGTGCTCCATCTCTGCAGCAGCAGTGCTGCTGTGCAATCTCCAGGCAGCTCTCTCAGATAGCCTGGAGGCCATGGGGCAGGGGCAGGGGTGGGGGGAAGGAACGCACTCACAGCTGGGATCTAGAGTCCATGCTGAGAGTGTGGAGCCCCTCACTCCTTCCCCAAGTGCCCGTGGACACCACCCCTGCTGATCCAGCAGAGCAGGCTGCCTCATTTCCCTCTCCTTGCCCCTTGCCACTTCTCTGTTGAATCCCAGGGCTCCCTCACACCGTCTAACTGAGGGTCAGGATATTCTCATTATTTTGGTTCCTCTCCATGGGCGAGGTGCTTGCCAGGTGCATCCAATCAGCCATCTCAGACCTCCCTGATGAAGGATTTAAGGTGAGTCTTTACAGTTATATTCATGAGCAAAACTTGTAGGCCAGGCACAATGGCTCAGGCCTGCAATCCCAGCACTCTGGGAGGCTGAGGTGGGAGAATCTCTTGGGCTTGGGAGTTTGAGACCAGCAAGAGTGAGGTCCCATCTCTACAAAAATAGAAAAAACTAGCTGGGTGTGGTGGCAGGCACTTGTAGTCCCAGTTACTTCGAAGGCCGAGGCAGGAGAGTCACTTGAACTCAGGAATTTGAGGTTGTTGGGAGCTAGGTTGATGCCACAGCCCCCACCCTGGGTGCAGAGTTAAGATTCTATCTCAAAAACAAACAACAAAAAATCCCTTTTAAATCACATTTGGTTTCACATTTAACAAATTGCCTCTGTTTAAGAAGATAATTACATGCAATTTTGAAGAAATTCCAGACATGTGTCTGAAGAGTTTCCGTGTCTTGAAGCTGAAGGCCATGAGCCCCTATGTGAACATACGTCTTGCTAAGGGGGAGAGAGAGCGAGAGCGAGAGAGAGAGAGAGAGAGAGAGAGAGCGCTATACATAGAAAGCACTGTCCCCAGGCAGAGAGTTTGGAGAAGGGTGGTGCCCAGGGTTGGGTGGTCACACATTAATGGGAATGTGTAGGATTTGGGTGACTGCTGAGCGGTAGCAAGGCTGCTGGAGGAAGCCTTCTGCTGACTGGTTGCCCCCAGGTATGTGAGGCTGTCGGTGACTGAGTGCTTTTCATGCATCTAGTTACTGAAGGAAGCTGTCATTGACATGTTGAAATTGGTTCTGGTAAGTCTGTGTCCATGGTGCGGGACTACTACTAAGAAAAATCTCACTTTCTTGAGTTTGAAGGACAGGGACATTTTATTCTCACTTGGCTGCCTTATCTTTTGAAGACATGTGTTTTCACTAATGATATACATTTCAGTCAAAATGGATGAAGTTCAGATCCACCTCAACCACCAGAGTCTTTAAGGTCTGGTGTTTGAGCTCCAACTACTTTCATAGTATTTTTTGATAACATCTGCATCAACCTATTATAACAGTGTCATAGAGTAAAAAAACTTGGTATTCCTTAGAAATAACCTGCCGAGCCTTGTTTTCATAGACGTGTCTTTACATTCTTAGGAGACATATCTTTCCCTGGTTTCCTACCCACTCTTAACACAAAACTTTTCTGTTATCCTTTAACGGGAATGTAACCAATAAAGAGAAAGAAAAACTATATCGATAATTTATGCTTTCAGAATAGTTATATATATTATTAAAAAAATAAATGAAATTAAATGGAAAATGCACTATTCTTAATATGTACAATAGTTCTTGATTTTATACACATGAACTCATTCCTGTTATCCTCTTATTCCTTAAGGGGAGATAAGGAAAGTGTAGAGGAGGGGAAAGATGGGATTGGAGATGTTCTGAGCAGGAGAAGGATGGGCCAGGAAGAGAAGAATTAATGTGAAGAGCGAGCGGCCGATTTATAGTCCTTAAAGAAAGTAAAATATGGGTATTACCCATAACGTGTTTTGTTTCCTTTTTTGTGAGCATGTGGATAAATTAAAGGTGAAGGCAATGGGATTTGGTGTAGGGACAGTGTAACCCAAAGCCGGTGGCTTGCTACTTCCTCCCGAGCGGGCTTGCCTCGTGTCCCTACAGTCAGCAATACAGGAGACAGTAGAAGAGCCCAGAGGTGATTTGCCGCTTACAACGCAGCTCCTCTCTGTCCACTGCTGTCAGTCTCCACCACCGTCTCTCTCCTGGTCTGTGTCCATAGCCTCCAGATAGGTCTCCACTCTGTTCATCCTCACCGTCTTCCCACGGCAACTAGTTCCTTTTTTTTGCAGTTTTTGGCCAGGGCTGGGTTTGAACCTGCCACCTCTGGCATATGCGGCCGGTGCCCTACTCCTTTGAGCCACAGGCGCTGCCCACAACTAGTTGCCTTTAAAAGCACATATACATTCACTCACTTTCCTCCAGAAGCTTCTGATTGCTCTTGGCACAAAATCTAAAATCTTGTCAATGTCTGATAAGTAAGATGGATACGTGATTTATCATTCTATGGAGGCACTTTAAGAGAGAAAGGGGACTGTCTGGGGCACCCTGAGATATGTAGCCCCCTCTCTCTAGGGCCTTCCGTGGTCTTGACCCTGCCTACCTTTCCACTCTCCCGCTTTCCTTCCCCTCCTCCCCTGCCTCCATCTGGTGCTCTGACACATTGACCCACTTTCTTTCCTCGGATGCCCGATCCTCCCCTTCTGCAGAGCGCCTGCACACGCTGTTCTTCCTGCCTGGAATGTTCTTTCCTTCCCGGGGCGACTTCTGTTCAACCTCACAGTCAGCTTTTTGTTTTTTTTAAATTTCGGATTGATGCGAGGGTACAAATGTTTAGGTTACATTGTTTACGTTTCTAAGGTAAAGTCTGGATGTAGTTGAGCCCTTCACCAAGGGGGGTGCTGATCACCCTCAGATTGTGCACGTTAGGTGAGATCCCGCCAACTGCCCTCCCCCTCCTCTCTCCCTCCACTAGAATATACTTGTGTTTTCCTTTTGTGTGAGAGTGTAGTTGTTTATGGAGAGTGTAGTTGTTTATGTACTGGTTTCATATTAGTATTGAGTACATTGGATACTTGTTTTTCCATTCTTGTGATACTTTTAGTAGAAGAATAAGGTTAGCTTTTGATACATACAACAAACTTCCTGACTGTCCAGTAGCCCCTGTTATAATCTCTCAGGGAGCCCTTTGTTTTTTCTGCATAGTAATTTCACAATTAGCAATTTTGTGTTTATTTGAAGGGTCATTTGTTTGATGTCCATCTTCTCTTCTAGGTTGTGTCTTCCCAAAGGCAGATACTATACCTCTGTCTTCAAGCTTTATTCCTATGTCTCAGCAGTGTACAGAGCACAGGGTAAGCACTCAAGACGCAAAAGACATTTGTTGAATGATGGTTTGAATAAATAAAAAGATGCATGGTCAAAAAAAGACAATACTTATCAGAGTATGCAAGATGAGAGTGATAAAAACAATTTAGACTTCTGCTGGGCAGGCTTCAGCATTTCCCAAATAATGTATCAGTTAGCATGGGCTCAGTACTCTACAGTAACAAATATCCTCAGGATCTAAGCCGCTGCCAACGGTAAAGGCTTACTTCTTCCTCACATTGCATGCCTATTGCAAGTCACCCACACGTCTTCATCATCCTAGACGCAGGCTGTTGTAAGAGTCCTTATTCCAACATTGCTTATCTCTTAGCAAATGGGTGAGAACATGGCAGATCGTGGATGGCTGTTAAGCTCTGCTCAGAAGGAGCACACCTCAACTCTGCTCCCATTTCATTGGTCCAGGTAAACACATAATATCAATGAGCAGAGATGTGTAATCTTCTCCTAGGGAGGCATCCATAGAAAGGACTATATGAGAGAGGAAGTCACTGTTTAAAATATAAACTTCTACTACATAGTACTTAGGTGTCTAGCAATTTCCATAAATGAACAAAAGAGACTTTCCTTTCTTGCATATTTTGATAAATGCCTGTAGATAAACAGAAAATGCGATGACTCTAATTTTATTCTTGGGGAAACCAGAGTCATGTAAGATGAGGAAGTACCTTAAGATGAAAAAGCACAGTGCCTGAAAGAGGGAGTATCCTAACTAGCCCACCACTGCGTTGCCCCAGTGGGACTGTTTCCTCTTCCCTCACACCCAGCGCTTTGAGCCATTTTCTGAAGCTTTGAGATTTTCTCTGATACCTTTTACCCTTGCAGGCGTCTCCTTCATGTTAAAGTCAGGCCCTCCCAACAGAAGAGAGAAATGAATACAAATGGCAGAAAACCAGCCTTCTGTTTCTAGTGGAGAAGGTCTTTATTTAAAGCTTTCTACAGATCGTTAATATCCCATTTCTTAAAAGAAATGGAAGTGTTCTACTGGGCAGGCTGGTCAGTCACTCTCCTGATTCGTGCCTTCATCTAATTCTGCTGAACAAGACTCTAGTATGGAATTAAACGTGGCCCTCTCGGGTGAATCTCATCCTGCTCTCATTTTAAAGTGAAACAGACAGAAATTCTGAAGAACTAAGAAGCAGGTGAGATCACAGCAGGCATACACTAATTCAATTAACATCTGCCTTGTCAAAGATGGTGTCTATCGTTTTGAGGCATAGTCCAAACTTCCCTTTGGAAATGGGATGATATTTAAGGAAGAAAAGCGCATGGCCAGGAGTGGAATGGCCTGTGGCGGAGACAAATCTCGGGGTCTTAGCAAGCCAGCAGACTTTTTGAAAGTGCCTGAGGCTGCAAGTGTGCAAAATAAGAGGTTTTTCTTTTCTTCTGGAAAATAAAGCTCCGAGCTTCAGTTGACCCCAAGTACCTGCAACCCTACTTGATTTACCTCTGTTGTACCCAAAACATAAAATCATAGTTAAAACTAGAAGAATGTAAGTGAGAGCAAAGCAGACCGAGAAGGCAGGCATCACGCAATGACAATTCAAGGAGCAGTGACACTCCATCCCCATGATCGCCAAGGTCGTGCAGTGGCTTCGGGACACCAGCCCTTGTTTGACTATGCCTGCGCTGTGCCCTGTGCTGCCCGTGGGGCACTCAGCAGTTTCTGAAACTCTGGAGAAGGAGGATCAAACATCTCTTTATTTTGTTAAATTTTCTGTTTTCAGCTTAATCTCATTATGATGTTTACTATCAGAGAAAGGAGATGTGTTTTAAGGAATACCCTCAGGAGGACGGTTATTTCTGTTTGAGCCAGCTACACTCACCAGCGAACTGTGATGGGTGCCAGGCATCACAGAACGTCAGCATTGCTGGTTCCTTCCACTAGCAAATGACTGAAGGCAACAGATTAAAGCAAATATTTGCCCAGTTCGAAATGTTTTGAATAAGACTGTTATTCCCTTGCTGAACCCCATAGTGATGAATAAATATGAAAAAATCTACTTAGGAGCAAGACTTAAAGAAATTGAACCACACAGGGACAGATGGATGAGTTGTAATGACAACTCTGCCGACTTTCGGTGGTCAGCTCAGCGCTACTGTCTTCTGAGCCCTTAGGACTCCCAGTGATGGTTTCATAGTGGTCTAGCACCCTGGAGCCTCAGACTTCACAGGGTCTCTACCCGACACTTGTCTAATTCTGTTGACAAAAATTACTTTACATATGACTACTGAAGTTTAGGGGAGAAACTGGCTTTTTAAAAGTCAAGTTGTTTAATTATATTTTACTACTTTATTTGCATAAACACAGTGACATTATAGTTTCTGGTAATGACTATAGGATATCAATCTTTATTCCACTTTTCTTTTCTCCCGCTGAATCTAGCTTCCTATCTCTTTACTCTTTACTTGTGTTGCTCTCACTTTCACTTTTTAGGGAACCTTACCAGCTCATCCCCATCCCCACATATTCATCACCATCGTGTCCAGGGGGGATGTAGCAACATTACTCTATTTTCTTTATACTTCCTTATATACGCAGTTCATATTCTACCTGTGCTCTAGAATGCTGGGTATATAATGTCTATTTCTCCTCAAAGAGGCATTATGTTGTCATGGTTTATAGCAAGAGTTGGCAAGTCTTTTTCTAGAAAGGGCCAGAGAGTAAATATTTTAGGCTTCTCGGGCCATATGGGTGACTTCCCAACACCACTGCTGTAATGTGAAAACAGCTGTGGACAGTATGGAATGGAATGGGCATAGCTGTGTTCCAACAATATTTACAAAAATGGCGGTGGCCAGGTTTGGCCTATAAGCTGTAGTTTGCTGACCATTGGTCCAAAGCACGGCCTGGGAGCCGCACTTCCTCCCTTCCCGACTCCGTGTCCCTGGGCAAGTCACTAACTTCTGTGCTTCAGTTTTCTCATCTTCATGGGAAGAATAATAACATCTGCTTTACAGGGTTTTTTGAAGGTTAAATTATCTGATACAATAAAATTGGTTAGATTTGTGTCTGGAATAGTATTAACATCAATATAATATTTGCTATCGTTATAGGCAACTTGAGGAGAAAAAACCATGTATTATTTAATTTCATCTTTCTTTGTACTCTGGCAATTCCCTCACTTCTCCATAGCACACAGCCAAGAACAAGTTATAGAGTTGCTCAGTAAATACTTGCTGAATCGAATTACTCTGGCTCGCTTTCCCCTTACTTTTTTTAAAATAAAGAATAACTGTTAATTTCTCTTCTTACCTCTTCCTTCTGATAAATAGGTCATGCACAGTTATTGCTTTCTTACTCTTGCAGCAAAATTATATTTGGGGGAGCATATATGTGGGGCAAATTGAACCCATGTCTCCCAAGTTAAATTAAAAATATATATATTTTTTGAGCTGCTGCAACCAGTATGACTTTTTTTTCTTCCTTTATGGCTTAGACCTAAACTTTTAATGAGGGCTTTCTTAAGAACCGTTTGTTCTTTCCTAGTACTTTCACTGTAGACAGATTCCGTAGGACAGGCCCCCAGCTCCCCTCCCCTGCTGATATTCCTACAAGCAGGTGATCTCTTCTCTATGAACACAGGCGGGACTTGGAACTTGCTTCTAAACAATCGGTTCTGGCAGGGATGAGGAGAGGTCATTTCATAATTGCATCACATAAGATTGTAACTTCCATCTTGCTAGTAGACTCTCTCCAATGACTCATAAGTCTTGCTGACCAATAAAGTAAACTGCCATAGGAAGAGATTCACTAGGCCAGGAAGTAACGGTGACCTCCAGCTAATAGCTGGTGAGGAAGTCTGCAGACTGATAGACCATGTGAAACTAGATCTGCCAACAACCGTGCGAGCTTAGAAACAGATTCTTCCTTATTCAAGCTTCAGATGAGAGTCTAGCCCTGCACAACACCTTGCTTACAGCCTCATGAGGGACCCCGCAGCAGAGGACCCAGCTAGGCTGTATTTGGATTCCTGACCCACAGAAACTATGAGAAAATAAATGTGGATTGTTTCAAGCTGTTAAATTTGTGGCAATATTGTTATGCAGAAATAGATAACTAACACAATATTAAACTATTGGATTATAACAGCAATTATTAAATATAATTATAATGGTTTCTTATCAATGATTCGGTTTGTCAATCATCAAATGTATTTAAGAATTGATTTTTAATGGCATTGCGTGAGTCAGCTTGGTTCACTCCCAGTGCCATGATAATTAATGACCTACAATAACACTTGGATAATCCAGCGTTCTGGGAAATTCAGTTCCCTAAAAGAAGTCTAAATTAGAAGATAATGTCAGAGAATGAACAATTTAAATATTTGTCAATAAAAGGACCCAAGTAAGAAAAACTAAAGGTAGGACTACTGCAACTTTTCTATTGCAGGAGAGATTGGTGGGCTCCTGACACAGAAGCACAAATTAATCTTAATTTTAAGAGTGGACAAATAGGAGCTGGTCTAGATGTAAGGGAGTAGATACCATCACTCCTAGATGATCTGAACATGGCCTTGTACATAACTATGGTCAGTGTTTGGGCAAGGGATGTTTGGCCTAGCAAACTCCCCTGAGTAGGTATCCCGTGCCCTAACAGGTTTAATATACTGACATCCTGAGCAGCTAAGCAGTATGCAGTGCTTTAAGTCCTGTGGGAAATAGACCCTAGGTAACTCAGTAACAATAAGTCACGTTTTCTCTTCTCTGGTAATGAGAGTGGACATGTGTAATCATGAGCTGGAGGGAATAAACCACTTCCTGCTGTGCTAGGTGGAGTAAACAGATCCTTCTAGTCCAGAGATAGGGCTATCAAAGTCAGGTTTCCCACACACATTTCCCTTGCTTTTATAACCCAAGGAATAACAGGGTCATGTTTCAATGGAATGGGTTCCGGCCTTGGAGGTTATTCACTACAATGCCTGTGTTTACCTGAGTATCAGGGACAGGTCACATCACACCTGATATGCCTCTGTACCTGACAGTGACGAGGCTGGAAAGCCAGCCCTGTCACACACCAATAGAGTAGGTGGGCCCATCTCTTGGACAACTGGCTGATGATATGGGACAGCCTGGCATTTCCAAATATAGGACAACGAAACCTTACTGAACTAGAGATGAGGAGTGAGCTTCCCTCCTTTCTTCCCCTAGTTCCTTAGAAGACACAATTATAAGAAAGTGGGGAAGGAGACTGTGATAAAAGAATAACCCACAAAAGCTGCTCAGGGCTTCCTGGAAGATTTGATACTGGAACAAGCACAGAACTAACTTTGCCTGGCTGGGAGGCCATAAGCTGGAAGTGAGCAGACAGCGAGGACAGTGGCTTTGTCTATCACCAAAGGTTAGGGAATGATGTATTTGTATGAATTGCGGCTGATGTTTAACTGATAGCTTTAAATCTCCACTTGGTTTTGTCTTTGTAAGAAGAAAATATCTAATTTTATCTCAGATTCACTTTAACACAGTCCATCTCTAATGGGAAGATTATTTTTTGTTCCTCCACAGGAATCACTGACAGTAATAATCTATGGATTCATCACGTCCAGACTATTAAAACTGACTCTACTTAACTCCGACAGTGTGGAAATCATGGTTGATTAATACTGTGTCGCCATTCTGAATAAACTCAGAAGCTTGTCCTCCTCAAGTTCATTGTGTGCTACATGGCTTTTCTGGTTAATTCCAGGTTCAGTAAAGAGTTCCAAGGCTTGTACCACAGGGCTGATGTTGGCAGGGTCCAGCGCTGCCAGACCGTCATATTCCCTGCCGTTTCCGTATGAGCTAGACTGGAAAGGTGCATGCATCACCGAGCTCTGGTGCATCAGATCCAGCTGGGCTATCACCATCATCCTCATTGCAAAAATCATGACTGACCAGTTGGCCCAAGGCCTCCCTGCTAATGGCCATCTAATGATTTGCTGGCAGCCATACTGTTTGTGAAAGAGTGTGCTCTCCCTTGGTGGAGGTCAGCCTGACCACACACGCAGATTATTGGAGGCGAATCTGCAGGAAATTTACGGCAGGTAGTTAATGGGAAACCTTGATTGTGTGTGTATATATGAGAACACAGGCTGTAAATTATGGTTTTCTTGCCTGCAATTAGCTGTAACTATTTTTTTTTTTTTTACAGTGTAATTACATTAAACCGGTTTCTGGAACCTGACCATGTGAGGTGCTGGCATCTGCTGTACCTGCTTTCCTGCTCCCAGACAACTCCTGGCCAGAGTTGGGGTGTGGCATAGCCCCTCACAAGCCGCTCTCCTCCTTTCTCAAGCCAGTTACTTCTCTGGCTCTGTACCTGTGTCACCCCCAAATGAAAATGTCTTTAAGCTTCTAGAACAGTGATTTTCAACTGGTGTGTCATGCAAAATTTAAAGATCATTAATTGAATTATTGTCAAAAGAAGTTGAAAGCACACTAAGTATATTCCTTTTTTTTTACTCTTTTTTTATCAACATAATTTAAGTGTGCTGTGAAAGTTTAACTGTAGGTTAAAGTGTGCAACGCGATAAAAAAAAAAAAGTTGAAAAATACTTGTAAAAGATAGTTTCAATACCCAGCTGCTCCTAATCAGCAGAAAACTCCTTTAGCTACCTGACGGCGGCCTGTCTCCTCCAGTCTCAGCCTCCGCCCTGCTCCCCCACCATCCACTCTCCCGCTCATCTCTCACCTGGATGCCTACGCAAAAGAAGGCTTGAAGAATAGCCTGAAGAAACACACGGTTGAAGTGAGACTGTTGTGTGACCACGTCCCACAGCCCAGTCAGCAACAGCTCAGTGGTGAGGATGAGCAAAGCAGGAGAGCTCTTGAGGGAATTTTACCCAAACGTGCTAAGCAGCTCAGTAACTGGTCCCAAAACACGCCAGGAGGTATGCTATAATCAGGAGATGGTTCTATGCACTATTTGAGTTGGGAGAGTAAATAAAAAAGCCTGTCATTTTCTCTTGCCCCTGAATTATGTTCAGACTAAACACATTTGCATTTCTGAAGCAATAGAATAACATTCTCTAACTCTTCCCTTTCTACAGAGCTCTGACATCAAAAGAAATGAAATCCCGCTGCCCTTAATGCAGAGGCCTCCTGCCCCGTGGCCCTTTCCTGGTCTGTTTCCAAGCACATTGGAAGGTGCCCATGGTCCTGTGTCCCAGTCCAGGTTTATCTGTGATCACTCATGACGTAAGTAAAATACATGGCTCCCTGGAAACTCCCTGACCACTATGGCAAGAGGAGGGAACTGCCAAAAATGGAAAACATAACACTTTTTCTTTGATCTTCCTAATCTTTTCCTCCTTTAAGAAGGATTGTCCTGAGTGAAGCTAGAAGCCCGTAGGTCCCTGGCAGTTTTTCCTACCTGTGGCACTATACTTTCAAAAGACCCCTCCTGTCCTGCAAAGCCACCTTGTCCTCTCAGACTGAGCACAGCGCCTCCTGCAGGGGACCCTCCCTGACCTCTGCAGCCTGGGACGGATCCCCCTTACCTCCCATAGAGTCCTTTGTTTGTTCCGCACCCACCTCCTTGAGCATTGGTGCTCTGTTCCTGGGTCTGTTGCCTCCCACAGACTGTGAGCTCCCAGAATTAGGGATAACCAGTGTATTTTCATTTTTCTATTTTTAAAAAAAAATTTTAATTATTATAGGTACATAATAATTGCACATTTTATTATGTTCATTTGTATCCTAGCACCTGGCACAAAGCCTGGCACACACTGCACCCTCAACAAGCACCTTTGAATGAATTACTGAGTGACAGCAAAGAACATGAAAAGCAAAATCTTCTTCCAATGAGTGTAGCTGCTCCAGAATAAAATTGCTCCCCTGAGTCACCACTAACAAGGCACAGACCTGAAGTCCCTTGGTTTCCTTAGAAGGCAGGTGGACGCATTTCAGTGATGGGTGCCCAGGAGGCAGACACACGCTGCCCCTCAGTACCCTACAGCCATGGGCAGCAGCAGAGCTGCCCAGACGGACACCAGTTCTGCCTACTACCCTGAGGCAAGGCCCTCTTCACTTCCGGTCTGGCAGAAAAGTTTCTAGTTTTTTGTGATCCCTGCCTCAATTTTCTACTCATTAAATGGAAATAATAACACTTGCCACTAGTAAGTTCTGGGGAAATGGACAATACGACTTGTTTTTATCCCTGAGAAGCTCTGGGGAAATGAGTGAGGTTGCAGGGAGAAACTATGCCGGTAAACTCAGCTATGTCCAATAAATGCCTAAGTTTTTATTTGTATCAATGTGCACTGTTTTAAGAGTGAAATAGTTCCAAAATGCTTATTATGAAAAACAGCAGCCCCTGCCCCTAATACACTTATATCCTTCCCCCATTCGCACAAAGTGATTCATTTAGTTTTGGTGAAATGGTCAATGTTTACATTATGTGGAGCATGAAAAGTTATTATGGATGTACACTGAAGATACCAGAGTTATAATTCTGTTCTTTTATAGTTCCTCCCATCTGGAGTTAATAATTGCCTCATTTATTCTTTTGGATGGTGTTCTGTGTATCCATCATTATTGACAGCCCTGTTGCTCGACCTGTAAAATCTCTTCTCAATACATTTGAACATATCCATTCTATCTGTCTGTCTGTCTGTCTGTCTATAGACATGGAGACATATCTTCTGAAGTCCTGTCTTCTTTATTACATTGCACTCATTGCTCTCTGAACTTGATGCACAAGATTTATTTTAGGTTCCTTACTTACCATTCTCCTAGAGCAGAGATTTTCAACCAGTGTGCTTCGGCACACTGGTGCGCCATGAGAGGATCTTCGGTATGCTGCAAAATTTTTTAAAGATCCTCAATTAAATTATTTTCAAAAGAAGTTCAAAGCACAGTAAATATATTCCTTTCTTTACTCTTTTTTTTTTTTGTTTGATCGACATAATTTAAGTGTGCCACGGAAGTTTAATTACAGGTCCAAGTGTGCCATAAGATAAAGCAGGTTGGAAAACACTGTCCTAGGGGTTAATATTTCTTCCCTCTCTTTTTCTGCTGTTGGATCACCTATTTTTATTTTCACTCTTTCTTGGTTTACTCTTAAGTCTGATGGAACAAATCTTCCAGAAACTTCTTGAGAAGCAAAATTTCTGACACATTTTATTTCACACTTGATTGATCATTTGATGGAGAATAGAGTTCAAAGTTAGAAAGTCTTTTGCATAGAATGTTGAAAATATTTATTCATTATTTTAATTTTCCAAATTACTTTTAAGAAGCCTGATACCATTCTAAATCTTGAGATTTTGTAGGATCTATTTTTACCTCTAGAGCCTTTTAAAATATTCCCTTCATTTCCACAGTCTAAGTTTTCATGATGACACACTTGGGTGCAGGTTACCCTTATCATTCATCATGTTGGCCAGTGACTGGGCCCATTCAATTTAAAAACACATGAATTTTTATTTGGGGAAATTTCTTAGAATAACTTAATTACACCCTTTTCTCCATTATCTCTGTTCTCCTTTTTTTGAACTCTAACTAATTGTATGTTGGACTACCTGGATTCACCCTCTAATTATTTGATAATTTTCTCTATTTTTTTTCATCATTTGGGGGATTTTTGTTCTGTGTTCTAGAATATCAACCCAATATTTTCCTTTTAGTATTTACATTAAGCTTTCAGAAATATTTTATTTTCATTTTTAATTTCAGTTCTGTGAGTGCTTTTTTTGTTAAGAGCATACTGTTCTGATTTTATGAATGAAATATCTTCCCTTACCTCTCTGAGAGTATTAGTCATAGTGGGAGTTTTTGTTTGTTTGCTTTATATTTGCTAGTATTTGTTTTGTTTTGTTTTTCCTCAAGTTTCTCTATCCTGGTTATTTGTCTTGGGTTCTGCTTTAGTTTTCTAAGGCTATTGTAACAAACTTCCACAAACTGGAGGGTTAGAACAACAAAAACTTACTTGTCTCCCAGCCGTGGAGGCCAGCAGCCTGGGGTCAGCTGCCCGCAGTGTGGGTTCCTTCTGCCGGCTGTGCGGGGAGGGTCTGCTCTGAGCCACTCTCTCTTTGGTTGGTAATTGCCCACCTTCTCTCCACGTCTGTGCACATGTTCTTCCCTTGTTGTGTGTCTCTTTCACTTCATATGATATTCTGTTTAATAAAAACACAGATCATATTGGATTAGGGCCCAGCTTCCTCCAGTTTGACCTCATCTTAACTAATTACCCACTGTTTCCAATAAGGTCCTAGTCTGTGCTACTGGGTGGTCAGCGCTTCAATATGTGAATTTTGTGAGGACACAGCTCAACTCACAACAGTCTCTGGCTTCATGTTAGAGCTTTCCTCAAATGTCTAGCGTGTGACAGAGGCAATCATCTTAAATATAGGTAAGGGTAGACACTGAAAACTGATTAGGAAGCCCCATAGCGGTGGAGATGGGAGATGGGCAGACAGTGCTGGGTTTCTCTAGGAGGCTCACCTGGCCTAACATCACTGTCTTAGCCTCCATAGGTCTTTTCTTGAGCTTATTAAGAATGAAAACAATAAAACCTATCCATCTCCTACTTTGAGGCATAAGCCTGGACACAGTGTTCTGGGAACTAATCGTGGGAAGAGGGCTGAGGCTAACAGTGTTCAGTGTATGAACCTTCAGGGCCCCCTTTTCATCCCCGCCCCCCATCTGTGCCTGTTGTCCTCCAGCGTACAGATTCCTGTTTTACTGTCTTCTGATGGGAGACTTCGAGGGGCAGCCGCCTGGATCTTCAGAATGGGGGAATGATGTGGAGGCTCAATTCCTGTGTGACAGGTTTCAATACAATCTTTCTGTTTCAGGCCTACCTGTAACCCCACTTCCAGAGTTACTTTTCCCACCAATGCCCGAGTCTTTTGGGACTTCTGGGGGTGCAAAACAAATTGTGTCATGGCCTTTTATTTTTCTTGCTTTATGAAGGGAATTCTGTTCCCTTGGGTCTTCTTCAGCTTCCAAACTTCTCTTTGATCTTGTTCCTTTTCTAATTTTCCTTATGTTTGTGTGTTTATGCCATTAAAAAAATTCCTTTCTGTCTGACCATGCTCTTCCTGGCATTTCAGGAGGGAACACAGGTAAATGCTTGTATCAATTTGCCCTGGATGACTAGAAACCATTAAATTTCCTAATCTCCTTTGTGCTTAGAACAGACCAAGTTGGATTTTGGCTGGTATAGAAGGGCAGATGGAGACGAGCGCTGGGGGCAGGAGCAAGGCCACCACTCCCACCAGCTCCCTGTGCACGAACACTCAACTTCAGCCATGCTTGAGCCAGGCTGTTCCTTCTTCTGTGCCTTTGCTTAGACTTCTCTCTTTGTCTGGATAATCCCTTCTCAGCCCTGCCTGCCAGGTCAATACTTATCTTTCAAGACTCAGTTCAAGATTCCCTGACTCTGTAGAAGCCAATTCTATATTAATCCTCCCAGGAGGGACCTGCCCCTCCGTATGTCACCCAACATACCCAGTGCATAATGGATTGGATTGTTCTTGTACTTCTCTTGGCTCCAGGCCAGTGATTTTTAGCCAGTGTTCTGTGTCACATTGTGCCACGAGAAGATCTTAGGTATCCCATGAAAAGTTTTAAAGCTCATTAATTAAATTATTTTCTGAAGAAGTTCAAAGCACAGTAAGTATATTAATTTTTTTACTCTTTTTTTTTTTTTGATCAACATAATTTAAGTGTGCCACAGAAGTTTAGTTAACTACAGGTTCAAGTGTGCTGTGAGATAAAACAGGTTGAAAATCACTGCCTAGTCCCTTTCAGGTGGAGATTATATTTTATTTGTCTTTGTACCTCCAGTGCCTGACATATAGTAGGTTTCTAATAATTTTTTTTTTCTTTTTTGAGACAGAGCCTCAAGCTGTCCCCCTGGGTAGAGTGCCATGGCATCACAGCTCACAGCAACCTCCAACTCCTGGGCTCAAGCGAGTCTTCTGCCTCAGCCTCCTAAGTAGCTGGGACCACAGGCACCCACTACAATGCCCAGCTATTTTTTGGTTGCTGCCGTCATTGTTGTTTGGCAGGCCCGGGCTGGATTTGAACCCGCCACCTTGGGTGTACGTGGCTGGTGCCTTAGCCACTTGAACCACAGGCGCCGAGCCTCTAATAATTTTTTGATGATTATAAACCAGTGAATCTGTAAGAAGGAGGCCTATCCCAGATAAGTACTGGTATAATTTCTGAATTTCATATTGACAATATCATGCTTTAATACAATGTCGCAGTTCCTGGGCAAACGTGGTATTTTATTTCCTCCTCAGCTCACATTATCCTTTGAAAGTTGTGAAACTGTCTCAATTTCTGTCTCCAAACTGACCTCTTTCCAGGAGGTTAAGAAAAGAATGGCCAGAGAAGCACTCTGCTTGCTGGAAAGTTATCTCTGGCTACAGACACATACACACACACACACAGAGACACACACGTCTGACTCTCCTGGAAAAGTCCTATGTTGGACAGTATATGATAGTACAAATCTTGGCATCATTTTTGGAAAAGAAAATCATGGTCATTTATTTTATAGGGTCTCTGAATGCTGATAAATTTTACGGAGTCAATTTCATTTCTCTTTGTGGTTCTGGATCTATGAAGGTCGGTGTCACCATTGCCATCACCAGCCCAGCCTGGAAGGATGCTGGGGACATGGGTACAGAGGATGCCTGTATACTCAGATTGCCTCTATCTATTACAAACTTCTGAACAGAAGGAGGCGGCAGAGCCCGATGGCCAAATAGAAGCCTCCAGCGACCATCCCTCCACACCAACACCAAATTCAACAACTATCTACAGAAGCAAGCACCTCAGAAGAACCAAAACCAGAACGTGACCATACTACCTGGTTATCTCAAGGAGGAGGGACTGAAGAGAGCCGAGCCTGTGCTGCCCTTCCCCGACTCCTCAGTAGAGAGAATGGATTCCCCGGGGGAGGGTGACATGGGACTTTGCCCTGAAAGCCAGGCCCGACCTGGTGCAGAGTTCTGCAAGTGCCCACGGGGGAACATTTAGACCATACCAGCCAAGGAGCCATGCTGTACCCTGAAGCCTGAGTTCTGGCTTAGCCCCATCACTATTGACAAAAAGCAGCCAGGGACCTAGCCTAGATTAAATTAGCTAAGGCAGTTGGGCCATAAAGGCTGCAGTCTGGGCAATTCCTGTAGCTGTGCTGGCTCAGAGCCAGTGGACTTGGGATGCATGTGACCCAGTGGGACGCCATTGGCGGCAGTCAAGCCAGTGTCTGTGTCATCCCTCCTCCAGTTCTCGGGCAGTGTGGCTCAGGGAGAGTCTTCTTCCATTTGGGGAAAGTAAAAGAAAGAGTGCAGAGGACATTGTATTGCGATTTGGATAGCAGTTCAGCCACCATAACACAAAGGACCAGGCAGACCTGGAGGCTCCAAGTCCAGCCCTTAGCTCCTGGGCCGGAAGGACACTTGCTGCTGTGAGAGAAGGACTGAGCCCTGGAACTTGCTGACTAAAGAGCCTTGGACTCTGAATAAGTATCAGAGGCTGCCAGGTAACAGTCGCCACAGGGTGTGGGTGAGACTGGGTTGGCTTTAGGTGTGACCCGGCACTGGTGGCCCCAAGGGAGTAGTCACATCATCACATCATCACACTACCCTCCCCCAGCTCCACCAGCCCAGCACAGAGAGGGAGCAGAAATGTTCCTAGAACTTTCTTACATCTTACCCAAGTCCACCAAGGTCGTATCACCAGGAGTCTACAAGAGTCACAGCATTTCTGGGCTTGGGGCACCCGCTGTGCTGAAGTGGCTACAATGACCCAAGACTCAGAGCACAACAACACTCAATCTCTTTGAATACCCGGAAAACCTTCTCAAGAAGGACTGGCACAAACAAGCCCAGACTGAAAATACTGGAATACATAGCTAACTCTTCAGTGTTCAGACATTAACAAATATCTATAAGCAGCATGAACACCCAGGAAAACGTGAACTCACTAGATAAGATACCAGTGACCAATTCCAGAGGGATAGCAATAGATGACCTTTCAGAAAAAGAATTCAAAATACTTAACCTTGAAGAAGCTCAATGAATTTCAAAACAGCACAGATAAGGAATTCGGAGAAATTTAACAAAGAAATAGAAATAATAAAGAGAAAAATAAGGAGAAATTTTGAGGCTTAAGAATTCGATTGATAAACTGAAAAATGTATCAGAGTCTCTCACCAGCAGAACTGACCGAGCAGAAGAAAGAATTAGTGAGCCCGAAGATAAGCTTTTTGAAAATACTAAGTCAGAAGAGAAAAAAGAATAAAAAAGAATGAAGCAGGCCTGCAACAGATAGAAAACACCCTCGAAAGGGCAAGTCTAAGAGATACTGACTTTAAAAAGGGAGAGGAAGATACTGGGTTAAACAATTTATTCAAAGAAATGACAGAGAACTTTTCAAACCTAGAGGAAGATGTCAACATTCAGGTGTTAGAAGGTCATAGAAAAAAAAAAAAAAAGAAGGTCATAGAACACCACACAGATTAAACCCACAGTTTTCCAGTCTGTAAAGTTTCCACCAACAAGTCTGCTGCCAAATGTATTAAACTTTATATAGATTTATATATGTGTATATATACAGATACATATACACACACACATACACACACACACACACACACACACATATATATAATTTCTTTTTCTTTCTTCCCTTAGGACCTTTTCTTTATCCATGACCCTTTGGAGTTTGATTATTAAATGCCTCAAGCCCATAGTCTTCGATATTATTCTACACAGGATTGTAAGCCAGAGCAATCAGATAAGACATAAATAAGAGGCATCGAAATTGGAAAAAAAAAAAGAAGTAAATTTATCCTTGTTTCCAAGTGAGATGATCTTATATAAAGAGAAACCTAAAGATCACAAAAAAATTAGAATTGATAAACAAGTTCAGTAAAGTTGCAGGATACAAAATCAATATACAAAAATCAGTCGCATTTCTATATGCCCACAGTAAATGATATGAAAAAGAAACCAAGAAAGTAATCCTATTTACAGTAGCTATGAATGAAATAAGATATCCAGGAATAAACTCAACCAAAGACATGAAAGATCTCTAGAATGAAAATGATAAATCATTGATGAAAGAAACTAAAGATGAGACAAAAAAGTGGATGGATATTTCATATTTGTGGATTAGAAGAATCAGTACTATTAAAATGACCATGCTACCCAAAGCAATCTACACATTCAGTGCAACCCCCATCAAAATACCATGACGTTCTTCACAGAAATAGAAAAAAAAACTTAAAATTTGTATGTTACGACAAAAGATTCAGAATATCCAAAGCCATCTTGAACAAAAAGAAAAAAAACTGGAGGCATCACATTACTAGACTTTACATTTTACTACAGAGCTGTGGTAACCAAAACAGTATGATGCTGGTATAGAAACAGACACACAGACCAATGGGACAGAACAGAGGATCCAGAAATAAATCCACACATCTATAGTGAACATATCTTTGACAAAATTGCCAAGGACAGTGGAGAAAGGCAGCCTCTTCAATAAATAAATACTGGATGCCCATATGCAGAAAAATGAAATTAGAACTTTGCCCATGCCATATAAAAATCAAATCAGAATGGAATCTAAGACCTGAAACTATGAAACTACCAATGGAAAACATTAGGGCAGTGCTTCAGGATGTTCATCTGGACAAGAACTTCTTGAGTAACACAGGCACCAAAGCTAAGTTGGATAAATGGGACTACATCAGATTAAAAACCTCTGTACAGCAAAAGAAACAATCAATAAAGTGAACAGACAACTCACAGAATGGAAGACAATATTTGCAAGCTACTCATTTGACAAGGGATTAATAACTAGAATATACAAGGAATTCCAACAACTCAGTAGGAAAAAATCCAAACTCTGATTTAAAAATGAGCAAAGGATCTGAATACACATTTCTCAAAAGACATAGAAACGGCCAACCAGTATATGGAAAAATGTTCAACATCATTAGTCACCAGAGAAACACAAATCAAAACTACAGTGAGGTATCATCTCACCCTGGTTAAAATGGCCTTTATCAAAAAATAGGCAATAAGGAAAGCTGGCAAGGATATAAAGGAAGGGGAACTCTTGTCCGCTGTGGGTAGGAATGTTAATCATTGCAAACACTATGAAGAATAGTATGGAGTTTCCTGAAAACAATAAAAGTAGAATTACCCTATGACCCAGCAATTCCACTGCTGAATATATACTCAAGAAGAGAAATTCAGTATATCAAAAAATACCTGTACCCCCATGTCTATTGCAGTACTATTTACAATAGCCAAAATTTGAAATCAACCTAAATGCCCATCAATGGATGAATGATAAAGAAATTGTGGTGCATATACACAGTGGAATATTATATAGCCACAAAAAGAACAGAATCCTGCTATTTGCAACAACATAGATGGATCTACAGACCGTTATGTTAAGCCAAGCACAGGAAGACAAACCTCTCATGTCCTCACTTTATGTGGGAGCTAAATGGTAAAAACGATTGATCTCATGGGGACAGAGAGTAGAATGCTGGTTACCAGGGGCTGAGAAGGGTAGCAGTTGGGGGGGATAGAGTGGGGGTGGTTAATAGGTCCAAAAATATAGCTAGATAGATAGAATGAAAAATATTTGATAGTACATCCAAGTGACTATAATCAAAAGTAAGTTAGGGTATACTTTAAAATAACTAAAAGAGTAGAATTGGCATGTTCCTAAGAGAAATGATAACTCCTGCAGTGGTGGACACCCCAATTGCTTTGATTTGTACAACTATTTTACATACCCATAATAATTGAAAATTTAAAAAAAATTACTCTCCCCCTGCCAAATCCTGTGACAATAAGTTCCCGGGTCTCGTTCCAGCAGTTCCCAGCTCATGGTGCCATTTGTGTGTGATGATTCATTCACTCATTCACCCAAAATGTACTAAGCCCCGAATGTTTACTACACAAATTGTTAAAACTGAGAAGACAAAAATCACTAAATTTCCCAGGAATTAGTAAGAGTTCCCTATGTGCCAATCGCTAAATTCTGTATGTAATTATCTCATTTCGTACTAATCACCCAGGGCTGAGAGGGACACTGAGAAAGGGGCTTCAGGTGGGAGGGAAGCCTGGTCTGCTGAACCAGGGAGTCTGGAGGGCCCATTAGAATGTAGGTGTGGCCTGCGAGCTCTAGACCTGGGGACAGCTTTCAGCTCGGGAGACCCAGGGCTTGGCCCAGGAGGAAGCAGTGGATTCCCTCACCCCTCTGCCTACCACAACCACGCAGTCATAAATAACCGAGCGGGCACCTGGCTGCGCTAGAACCCAGCACCACAGGGTACAGCTGGGTCAGCAGAATTCAGCTTAATCTTCATAGGACTGGGTGTTCAGGTGCCCCTCTGCTTCTGTGGCCCCCAGCCTCTGCTTTGTTGATTGGGTCTCGGAGCACTAATCACAGCGCCCCTCTAAGGAAGAGACATCCCTTAATGGTATCCTCAAGGTCATTGCCAATAATTTGCAATAAAAATGGGGAGAATTGCCTAAGTGGAGGAGTTGGAGGTTGCTGTGAGCTGTGATGCCACAGCACTCTACCAAGGGCAACAAAGTGAGACTCTATCTCTCAAAAAAAAAAAAAGAAGAAGAAGAAGAAGAAGACTGCAAATTAAGGCATAGATTGCCCTTGACGGAACAAGGGCAACATTTGGACTTTTTTTTTTTTTTTTTTTTTTGACAGTCTCAAGTTGTTGCCCTACATAGAGTGCTGTGGCATCACAGCTCACAGCAACCTAAAACTCTTGGGCTAAAGCAATTCTCTTGCCTCAGCCTCCCCAGTAGCTGGGACTACAGGTGCCACTGAGCCACAGGCGCCTCCCAGCATCTGGACTTTGATGGGAGGAAGCTAATACTGATTTTTTTTTTTTTTAAGCTATCGTTAATATTTTTTAGAAACATTTGCATACCTGTGGCCACGTCATTCAACATACCATACTATCTTAAACAGGGATATCTGAAGCTAACGATTAAAAATAAACTCTGAATAAAGACAAAATCTTGAAAGATTTTTTAAAAAGTAGGCGTGAAGTAACCTAGGTAACCAATGACCAATAGAAAGAGACTATCAATGGCCAATAGGAAAGGGCAATACTGCCCCGAGGGGCGGAGAGGCCCAGGAAAGCCTTGCGGCCAACTTCAAACCGGGTATTTACGCTCTGCGGGCCTTTGTCTCTGTCACCTCTTCTTCTCCAAGAGAGGGCCCCACTTCCAAATGTGCTCCAGACCTTCTGTTTGTTCTTCCTAAATAAAATCTCTGTCACCCTGAACTTGTGCAGGTTTTACTTTCTCTCCCACGGCCTGTGCAGCTCCAGCTTTATTCTCAGTTTTCACTCTGCTTTTGGTTATCTTGGTGCCTGGTTTGAACTTTCCAGCTCAGCCAGTAATGGAACCAGGTCAACTGGGTTGGGGAACCGGGAACCCCGACCCCCAACGAGGGCCAGCGAAATGGAAAAAGAAATAGAGATTTAAAGCAGTTAAGTAACTGAGCCCGAGCTACACAGACGCGGGAATTCCAAGCTCCGGAACCCGAGGGCTGCCTCTCCAGCAGGGGACCGAGTCCTCACCCTTTTGGAAGCGCTTCCCCTGCTTTCCTGAGTCACAGCTGCACCCTGCCTTTGCCTACCTCTCAGGAGATTAGATTGAGAGAAGAAAACGATTCCCTCAGGCCCAGAGAATTAAAAAAACAGGAGCTCAAGAGAAGCTCAGTCATTAAAGTATTAAGTTTCACATTGATCGCAGGGCTTATTCTAACAGAGCTGGAGGACTCTTGGTGACCCTGGGCCTCAGCCCTGCCCTTCTCCTCATTCTAAGGCAGGCGTCCTCAAACTACGGCCTGTGGGCCACATGCGGCCGCCTAGGACATTTATCCCGCCTGCCGGGTGTTTTTGCCGCCGCTGCTGCCTGTCTTGCTTGCAGCCGACTTGTCCGGGGCCCCGCAGTCCGCCCCTCCAACGGTCTGAGGGACAGTGAACTGGCCCCCGGTTTATAAAATTTGAGGACCCCTGTTCTAAGGTCTCACCATACCCAGCGGAAATGTCATGGGTTTGCCACCAGTTTCTATTTGAAAAAGAGTAAAGAGAGATTTTTAAAATATCTGACACTCAGAGATTTGTTGGCATGTTTTAACTTTCAAGGCTAGCAGCGGGGAATTCTCAAGATTATTTTGTTTTCACTGTCACAAATGGAAATGTATGCCTTGAGAATTGATTTGTCACTGTCTGGTTTTAAATTTCTGACTGGAAAATAATGATAATCATGTCTCTTTCTTGAGTTCAGCCAAGGCAGGAGGCAGTAAGTGGCAGCAGGGCCGTCTCAGGGAAGAACCACCAGGATCCAGGCGTTTATATCTGACATGTGAGGCTCAAGTAATTTGCAGAGATTGTCTTGCCTTGATGTGGTATAACTGACCCCGTTGTTGCCTTTATAAAGCCAAACTTACAGGAGTTTGTGAATAAGGATGGTGATTTTGCATTTTAGCTCAGGGCAGGTAAGGAATAAACCGTTTTAAATAGCTTCAGGATAAAATATAGTATTGGTACTTTATAAAAGGGGGTTTCAGATATACTGTTATAAAATTGTGCAGGTGTGCAAAGTCTCTTCTCTTCCAAAAGGAAGGACTATATTACGCCACACTTTATCGTGCTAGTGAAAAAGAAAAAGAGAAAGAAATGGAAAATAGGTGTGATATAGCACCTAAGACATTCTTACAAGGGCCTTTAAACTTTCGACCACCTTAACCATCTCCATAAATGCCTAACTAAACAAAATAAGAATAACAATGAAAAAATGACATTTTCTATGCAAGTAAAATGATGTCAGTATGCAAGAAACCATTTGGAACAGAAAGATCTTCATCTTTGAAACTATAAGCAAGTCTCTAGTTGAATTTAAGTATAAGAAAATTTGGACTGTTGCAAAATTCTCTAACCTAGATTCAGAGATTCCTGAGGCCAAATGCAGAAAACATTTGCTTGTACTCATACCTAGAGGGAAAATCATGGAGCTAATGTCAGGAGAGAAAATTGGGTGTTATAAGGTCTAATATCAGTATTTGTACCTGTTTTTACAAAAAGAATTTTTGAAGTATTATCTTCACTCAGAAAATAGATTTTATAATCACTTACATTTTTGTTATGCTTTATATTTTTAAATATTTAATCAATGAGTAAAATATAGCTCAGAGCACTCCAGAGCTCCTATTTTGATAAATTAAACCAACTCTTTTCTTACTGCAAATATTGTTTTCTTTGGGGATTGTCTGCCATCCTTCAATTTTTTGAATATCACCACTAACCTTTTCTGGAAGTCTTAAAACTGCAGCATGTTTAAACATTCAAACATTTTGTCATTTAACTTAAAAGAATACAGGCAAATTACCAGTTATCCTTTAAGCTTTGTCCCTTGTGCAGCGAGAAGCCACTCCTTCCTGATTTTCTCCAGTAGGACCTAGATAGCCTGCGAGGTGCCCAGCGAGGCCAACTGCTGTCTGCAAAGGCACAGACCACATTCACTGCAAGGCCCTGGCCATCTTCTCATCTGTCTGCAATTCTTACAACAATCCCATAAATAGATAATGTTTTTAATGAACAAGGAAACTGAAGTTGAGAAGAAGATTAAGTCACCTGCTCAGCCATGTAGCTAGGAAGTGTCAGATCTTGAATTTGAACACAGGTCAGCCAGTCACCTAAGTAGATGAGCTTGTACTTGACACTGCTCTCCTTCAGGGCATGGGATTGTGTGTTAAAGAGAGGCACAGATCTTTCCGGAGATTACAGTCTAAAGGCGGTAAATGATAGCAATAATACAACAGTGTGTCTGTATAGATTTGTATTCTGTGTGCGAGAGACTGAGCCCAGCACAGTGTCTTCAAGGCCAGTGTGTAGGAAATCTCAGTAAACCTGCAGCAATTACAAAGAGGAAGGAAGAAATGCAATATACAGGTGAACAGGACAGTGTTCATACCCCAGCAAGTCTTAAGGTCTTTCCAGGGAGACCAATGTGCCCCTAATTAACTCTGTTTAAATTAGAGCAATGGTTCCCACTTCACAGTCTTCACTGCACATTAGACCCACCGAGGTCAGAGGTAGGGCTAGGCAGTGGGTAAAGCTGTAAACAAATCCCCATGCCCAGAGCTCATCTCAACCACTGAAAGTACAATCTCTGGATGGGACCAGGTGGGTATATTCAAAACTCCCCAGGTGGTACTAATATTCAGCCAGCCTGGGGACCACCCATGTGTACGCTGATGAGTCTGTTACCAGGGACAAAGAATGGAGATTTCAGTGCAGCTCTGAGCACGGTGGGTCTTCCTGAAGGAACGCCATGCTGAGCAGGGCCTGTAAAGATAAGCCCAGCTCAGCATGGCCACCAAGCCAACTGACAGGCTTTGACCAGGCAACCACATGGGAGCTGGGAGGCACTAGAGTCACAGGTGGGATGCAGCACCTGAGGTCCACAGTCCTCCAGAAGGCCACCAGGGACCCCGTAATGCAGGAACAGAAGGTGGATTCAGTTTGACCCTGCACTTTGAAATGCCCATGGCAGCTCCCTGCAGGTCGGGAAGGTCTGGCTCCATCTCTCTGGCACCCAAGGGTCTCCTCTGTGAAATAAAGGGAAAGTCACGGAGGACCAGCTTTTACTATGCTCTTGGAGTAAAAAGCAGTGGTTTACAAAGTTTACAAATATAAGACACGCAGAGGAGCTTAGTAAAATGAAGATTCCCAGGCCTCCAGGTGAGAATCCGATTTGGTGGGTTGCAGGCAGGGGTGTGGAACACGGAAGCTTGCAGCCCCTAACAAGCTTGTGGGGAGTCCGACACTGTCCTACTTGAGAAGCACTGCTTAGGATGTCATTGGAGGCCTTGGGGACTGCTGCAAGGTGGGGGAAGAGGCAGCAGGCAGGGTGTGGTCCCCTGGCCTCCCTGTCAAACAGAAGCTCTGCCTGTGGTTCTCATTTTGGACTCTCTGTGAGACTTCTTTGAAGAAAGGGTCTCGTGGAGAACAGCAAAAGGAAGTGGATGGTCTAAAGATCCCTTCCAATTCCAACATTCCACGAGCCCCTGTGGAAGAGATTACCAGGAACAGAGGGAAAGGGCAGAGAAGCAAAGCCTAAATTGGGGATAAGGAGTGGGCAGAGGAGATTACTGTCAAGGGAAGGTACTTTAGTACTTTAGGACTAAAACTTTAGTTTTCAAATGCTTTTGGAACTCAATGTTATACAGATAAACCAGAGAGACTGTAAACATTTGGCAAGGTAGCACTCTGCCTTACATGAAGGAACATCTTTTAACCTCAGCTAAAGGATCTGAGTGGGTAGTGGGTAGTGGGTAGTGGGAAAGGAGAAATTGTCAGTCAGGATGGGAGAATAGCTTCAGGTCAGTGGGAAATGGAGAAGTTCTCTAACTTACATCCAAGGACTATAAAACCCCTCCCACTGTGTCACAGAAGGGGATATCCCAGAGTGCATTTGGAAGGAGGCATTTGTAGAAAATACCCATAGACTAGGACAGAATCACATTGCAATTTCAGTGGCATACATTTGTGAATGGCAAATATGGAAAGAAATTGAGAGAATGATAGAAATAGTATCAAAATATGGACTTTGAATAATTTCAGAAAAGTCAGCTGATGGCTCTCTCCATAATGTATTACTATGCTACTGAGAAGTGTGACTGGAACCCACACGCCTCATGTGCTCTCATGGTTCTGTAACGTAAGGGCTTATCTCTCTTTCTACACTGGGAGGCCCCTTCCAGAAAACTGGGTTGCATTCAGTGTTTTATCCCAGTACATAGCCCAGTGCCTGTGGATTATGGGCATATAATAAACACTGCTTGGCTTTAGTTGGCGTGGGTCTGAGTGGAATGCAAAGAAGAACTCATTAAATACAACTTAATGGGAAAAGGATTTGAATGGAACCAGCACTGAGATACTCCCCTATCACCTATGGCTAAGGCTGCTCATACCAGAGCCATGCTGATACTTCAAACACTATGTTTGCATGTTATTACTATCTTTATTTACATTTCTGCTCAAGAAATGAGTGATTTAGTAAGATCCATTTTGTTCACTCTGCCCTGGGAGTTCACGTCATCTTAACCCAGTTCTTCACTAACTGTTTTAAGTACCAAGTTCAGGGATCACTTCAGGTCTTGTATGTAAGAATCCTTGAACCAGACTGACTCAGCCAAAATGTGGGTTTCTCTGCTGGTGCCTGGTCAGACTGGAGGAGGAGGCTAAGCACACCTTCTGCACACTCCTGGGACATAGTACCACACCTGGTGGGGACAGGCCTGCCTCCAGACCCGAGGCCCCACCACCCAGACCTGCTGAGTACCTGAAGGTAAGCCCCGATTTGGTGGGTTGCAGGCAGGGGTGTGAAACACGGAAGCTTGCAGCCCCTAACAAGTTCGTGTAATAACCTCTCCACCTCCGAGGACTATACAGAGGGAGACATCCTCCAGAAAGCACAGAGCAGTATTGGGATGACGGAACAGGGAGGACACAAGAGGTCAAGGTCAAGAACCGTTAGCACTTCCTGTCTTCCAAGTCATTTCTTTCACATCCTCCCTCCTTTAAGATGCTGTCAGTCTGTCAATGGCACAGTGTCAGTCAAGATCTCCCTGGGTGTCAGCAACAGAAACTGGATGGTTACTATGGGCTAAAAAATGAATGTGTTCAAAGAATCACATGGTAGGGGGATAGTATAATGAGAGGGAATTAAGGTCCTGGCTTAAGAACCAGATTGTCAGGCTATGAGACTGGGGACAATGACCATGATCATCCTGCAGAACTTGTCTGTTGAAAACTCACTGCCTGCTCAGCACCAGCACCCCTGGAGGTGCTGCATCCACAGCAATGCCTCTGCAGCTGAAAACTGAGCATGTGGATTTGGTGGCACCCCCGCCAGAGTGGCCCCTGCATTTTGCATAGGAGGCTGAGCTTTCTGCTGAGAATTGGGGCAGGTGTGTCGATTGGCAGAGCCTGGCCACATGCCCATGTGCCATCTGCAAGGGAGCTTGAGAAAGTGATCCCACTTCCATAAGGAGAGGAAGCTTCCACCTCCTAAGATAGGGGATTCCCCAGACAGATTCCAGCCTGCCAACATCAGCTGCTACAGTCGCCACTCTCTACCTCTCCTTGTTCCTTCTGTCTGACAGACTCCAAGTCATTCACTCTGTTTTGGGAACCCAAACACAGACTTATCTTGTACCATCAGCAAGAACTTCAGGTTTTGTGTACATGGTCCATCAGACAGCCTAACCTCACAGTTCCTTGACAATCTCAAATCTGGAAATTCCACCTCCACACTGTTCTTGTCAAGGAATCTGCCACTGCTGAGAGCTGCTGTGCTTTAGAGTCTTTGCCTGGTATTTCCACTCTCATGGCCTCACCACCACAACACCTGCTCCCCCAGCAAGGCGGTCTCCCCGAGGCCTCCCTGTCCTTCCAACCCTACCTGGAGCTGAGCATGGTTCATGAGCATCTTAACCCCTTGGTACCCATCTTCTCTTGCATCTGCCCAACCCCCCCCCATGCATCCATTCCATAAATCACCTACTCCCAGGCTGCTAACCCTACTGGAGAAGGCTCCTCAACATGTTGGTTGGCGTCACTACAGGTTCTTGATATTCTGCTTTGGCTGGACCTTGAGTGTGAAGAAACAATGTCCTTCTGTTTTGTCAACTACCACTTTAATCTTTTTGTATTGCTCCCAAGTTCTGTCGCCACTCCTCCCCTCTTCAATGTACCCACCCTTAGCAAACTGTGTGTCTCCTACTTTATCAGGAAAATAAAGGCAGCAGAGCACGAAGACTCTCACTACACGCTTATTTCTGTGGGAACCCATGCTTCATGCCCTCCTTGCATTTTCAGACAAAGGGATGCTCCCTTTTCAATTCAAGGTCAGCCTCTCTTCCCAAATTCTGTTCTCCATTGCCCTCTCCAAAAGTTTCTTTCATCTACCTTGTACTTTCGACTTTTCTTTTCTTTTTTCCTATTAGCTTATGACTCACAGATAATTCCAAGTTTCCTTGGACAGCAAGAGTCACAAGAGCATCTTTCTCTCCCTTGGGTAATACATATTGGTTGGATTGGATCCTTTACATTTCCACATATATTATCAACACACCTAAAATTTATATTCCAAAACTGAAATCTTAATGTATATGCTAAAATCATAAATCTTAAAATTCATCTGTTGTTAAGGACCTATTAACAGGGGAAAGGCTTCTGGCAAATGTATTGATTAGAGGCATTTTCTTGTCAATTTTAATTATTTGTTTACCTTTGTTACCTTAGTTAATACTATCATAACTACCCGTCTGTAGAGGATAATAAGCTTCAATTTTATAGGTATTTATATATTGCATATTAAATAATGTTATGATTAACAATTCCCGCATCTTTTATTTCTAGAACAGTCCTATGCTAACTAAACATTTTTTCATAAACTCGGTTGTCATGGAGCAAAAACTTCTCAGAGTAGGAATCCTTTCCACCGGCATCATCCTTATGCATTTGGTGGTGGTCTTGCTCAGGAGGAGAGCAGAAGGCCAGATCTCTGAGTGTCCATCTGGGCACTATAAAAGTTTGGCAGGAATTTTTTTTTTTTTAGGTTACTTCAAAGAGGTGAATTTTGAAATGCAATTTAAAACAGGGGTGGTGTGGTGAAAGCTATGTTGTTTAATAGGATGTAAACATTCCAATTTGTACAAATAATCATCACATTGAATCCTATAAGGGCATAAATGTATTTATGCTCTATGTACGAAAGACTTAATAAAAAAAAAAGGATAGACTTGAGGAGGACAAAAGAGGACTCAAGGAAACCAGTTAGCAGGGACACCAGTGAGAGATGATAAGGTCTCAGGAAAAATGCAGTCAAGTTAAAGTGACACATGGTCATATTCGATGTATATTTTGAGAATACAGATGTGTGGTTGACAGATTGGGGATGGAGGGGATAGATGACTCAAGGATGTCTTAAGTACTGGCATAAGCAGTAAGGTGAGAGGAGTACCATGGACTATAATGGGGGAGACTGGGGTAAGAGCAAGGTCAGGGGCAGAATGCCTTCATCTTTGGGTTCAATGATTGACTCATTTGGCTGATGGTACCAAGCCTAGCTTCTGCAGCTCCACTTGTGCCTTCATGCTTTTGTTTAGGACACAAAGTATGAGACGCCCACTAGACATCCAGACAGAGATGTCACTGATGGGTAAATATACAAATCTGGGATTCATAGTAGAACCCAAAACTGACTGGAAATGTAAATTTCAAGGTCATCAACCTCCAAACGTAATCTAAGATATCACACATTAAAATAAAATTTTCTCCCCTGCTGAAAAAAATAAAATAAAATAGGGGGGCTTCAGAGCCATGAGCCTGGTACTCAGGGAGTAGACCACAGGAAGGAGGTCTGAGCCCCTCCTAGGGAGTCACACCACTACCCACAGTGGTCACCACCCTCATTTATTTGAGTCACATGCATGTATTCTTTTACTCTTTTACAAACCTCTGATTGTTGAGTTGCATTCAAAATGACTGATTTCACCCTTGTTAAATACCTCTTTGACCAGCCCAGTCCTACATCTTGATTAAAGAAGCAGCTGCTATTCTTTCTCCAAGCCCTGCAGGTTCTGTCTGATGTAACAGTGACATAGTGCAGTGACCAGGCTGTGCCCTGCCCACCAGGAGGCCTGTCTATAGGCCAGGTCACTTCTCTGCCTCCACATGTGTGATTTATGCCTTGGGCCACCAGGGGAGCTCAGGAGCCCAGCACAGGGAGTTTATCCCCCTGCTCCTCTGGGCCTGGGTGTGCCAGCTGGCTGTCCTTATTTCTGATGACAGCACCTTGGCTCCAGCCCTGTTCAAGTCATTGGATCCTTACTTATTTTCCTCTGCATTCTGATTATAATCCTAATTTTTCTGGCATAGGAGCCCTGCCTTGTTTTGATCGCCCCTCCGGGGGCTTCGGTATCTGCTGGTGTTACCCTTTGGCATCGCCAGCCCATTTGCTGCAGCCCCCAAAGAGGCTGCCACCCAAGGGTGCTGTCAAATGCCGTCACAACTGCACAGATGTCACCTGGGGCCCCCCTCAGCCTCCCTCTGCTCTGCTGGCCCTTCTCACCTGGAATGGGAAACCTTCACAGGGATCCTCTAATTTGGGGGGCCGGTGGCTCTGTATGTGCTGTGCTGTTTCCACCTACGTCTCTCCCTTAGGGAGTCTGAGAAGAGACCCAGGCATAAGAGTATATGGAATTTAGTACATGCCATACTTTCTAGGAAGGCCCCAGGTCCGCCTAACAAGATGCATCCAGGATAAGGAGAAATGAAGTCACAACAATCTATCTGCTCTGAGGTCCCTTCTCACAGGCCTATGCCTATGACCTTTCAGAAAAAGAAAACCTGCTTTCCGTGCTGCAGAGATTGTGCTGTGAAGACTCCAGGGCTATGGCTGCTGTTATTTCTTGCTTTATTCTCTGGGTAGCCATTTCTTCTCCAGCTTTTAGGTCAAAGTGCTATGCTTCCAAGAAGAAAAGCTACTTGCAAGCAAAAAATCAGGGAGAGTGTTTTTCAAACCCAAAGCCTTTTATCTTCTGGCTTGAGTGTGGAGAAGCCTATTTGTTTACCTGTGTGATGTCAGGAGCAGGTCATCACTCTGTGATGCTGGAAGAGAAAGGGAGCCCGAGTTTGGGTAAGATATAAAGACAGGTCATCTCTCATCAGCACCTAATAGTTGAAGATCATTTTTGTGGAGGTAATAAACAGACTTCTTGACTAAGGATGTGCCCATGGCAAAAAGTGTTTCTTGAAGTCACAAAGGCATCGCCTGGGGCCTCAGGTGCAATGTGAGTCTGTAGGTCTTTGACAGGTTTCTGAAATCTCACACCCATATTTTTGGGGTCCTCTTCCATGTCTCCAAATCCTAACACATATGCAGGAAATGCAGATTTGTCATGATGGATGTAAACATGAGGGGCTTTTCTTGTACTCTTGAAGTTTCTGCTCAAGTGTTTTTATACCCTTGTTTGGTCCCCCACACCTATGCTCCCTACTTGAGAAGGTGAATGTCTGTTCCTGGTCTCTCGGTTGGTTCTTCTCAATCCACAATTTCAGAGTTAATCTCAAGAGGTTCATTTATACCAAAGATCTGCTTCATGCTGTGATGCCCACAGGCAGACTCAATTTTTCTTTTTGCTTTTTAATAAAATCATCAGCAGAAACAAGTGGGCCTCAAAGGAGAATGCAGAGAGATATTTACCCTCAGTGGAACCAGTGTTCTTTTCTTCATAATTGACAGTAAATAAAACTAATGTCTAATTAAGAGGTTGATTTGGTTTAAAATATACCTCCTTGCTTGGAAGTCGAATTCACCAAATTCTAGCTTAGCAGGGCTCTGATTGAACACATTTCTACATCTTGGCCCAACCTATGACAGGATGTACTTCACCTGTTAGGGTTGAGACCTTGAAGTTTAGGGTGGAAAGAAGTCGAGATGGGCAAGAGAAGATCGAGAGAGTCTGGAGACAAGTTACAGGCAGCAGCCAGTGGCCAGGGGCTGGGGACACAAGTTCCCAGGTGGACACATAGGAACAAAACTTAGAGAAAAATCCTCCACATGCTTCAGAGACTGTGATAACAACCAGTACTGGATAAGCAAGCACCTCGTCGCAAAGAGTATAAGGGAAAAAACAAAATAAAACTTGGTTTTAGGAACTATGGACCAAGGTCCAGGGTACAATGGACAGCACATCCTGACCCCCCACCCCCCCCCACCCCCGTCATCACCACCACACTCAGCCCACCAGACATGTGCCTGTCCGGTCAGCAAGCTGAGTGGACCTTACCTGTCAGGTATCTTTCAGCTGCCGGATTCTCTCCGGCCCTGTGGCCACAGCCTCAGTTCAGCCCACCTACACTCCCTCCTCTTTTACAGATCTTCTCAACTCTCCCTCCAATTCTGGACAGCCCGTCTCCCCACTCCTTCTCTCTGCAGCAGCCTGGGTGAGCTTCGACAGACGTAGGCCTTATCAGTCACTGCCCTGCTTCCAGCCCTTCCACAGGTCCACATCGCCCTGACCTACAAATGGGACATCTTTATCAAGCCTCCCCCTCTCCTTGGGTGTCTCCCTGAGTCAGAGTAAACTTTTGCACACTCGAAGTTTTATGCCTTGCTTATACATCTTTGCACACCAGATCCTGAAACCTAACCTGGACCATCTTTCACTTTTATGCCTCATTTCCATTCCAGCTTTGGATAGGCCTTTCTTTCTCCCAGGAAGCCTTCTTTGGCCTTCCAACTCTATCCTGTGCCTTTAAACCAGTTGTTCTCAACCTTCCTAATGCCATGGCCCTTTAATAGAGTTCCTGTGGGTTGTGACCCACAGGTTGAGAACTGCTGCTTTAGACGATCATATCAACTCCCAGCCTGAGGCCCAATCTACATCCTATTGTTTGTCCCACCCAGTCCTAGGGCCTTGCTACCCAAACTGTGGTCCAGGGACCTCCCCTGGAGAAATACAGCATCTCAGGGCCCTGCTCAGCCTGCTGGATCAGCTCTGCCCTTTTCTCAGGGTCCCAGGGTGATTCACATCCATGTTAAGTCTGAGGCACGCAGCCCTGACCAGGATCTCCATCAAGGCAGGCGCTTTTCTCTATTGTTGACCATGGCCTTCTCAGGGTCTACAGCATGGCCACTTAGTACATCTTTCTTGAAAGGACCAGTTAATTAATTAAGAAGAGGGACTTAGTTCCAAAATAACCCTGAGACTCTTACCTCCCCTGAGTCTGGGAGTGAGACTATCCCCAAACATGTATGCAAAGGAGTTTGATCGGGATGGGAGCCCACGTGGGACCTGGGGTGGGGGGGTGCAGAGCCAGGCATGGGGTGGATCCCCTGGCACTACATCCCAGAAGGAGGGGGGTGTCCTGGGTTCTGTCTGTCTGTGAGCCGAGCAACACTGGACAGACACCTGTACCTCTCTGGGCCTCATATGTTAATCTGTAAATCGGGAGATAAAAATATCTGTCTTTCTTTTCTCCCTGGAGTCTTAGGGATTAACAGAAACAATGCATGGACAGACACTGTAAAAAGGAATCAGTTACATAGGAGAGAGGAAGCCTTATTTGATCCCGCCCTTTGATCTACTCAGCGCCTTGCACCAGCCCTGCCCTGGGTGAGGCCAGTCTTAGGCTGGAGGCAGGCACTGACCATGCATGAGATGACAGCCTTGCAGGTCACTGCCAAGGCCCAGGGCTCCCTCAGAGCGCAGCACCAGGTGCAAGGGCGCCGACAGCCCCTCCCTGACCTGGCCTCTCTCGGTGTTGAATTTATTCCAACCATTCAATAGGGATAATGAGCAGCAAGAAATCTATCAGTCCCCTATCAGCCCTGTAATCCTGGCCCCATTTAACAAATCTGATGATACTTAGCATATCAGCATGTTTGCTTTCTTTCCAGCAAACAGTCAAACATGATTAAATTCCTTCCTCATTTCCATATTAATAGCCCACCCGAATGAAGAATTTAAGGAAGCACATTTCTGGAAATTTCATTTTTGATTTAAAAATTTTCAGGGTTGCAGCAAACAGACACATTGACACTCCAGAAACGTTCCCTCCTGCCAGGGAGCTCAGATGAAATGTTGCTCCCTTTCTAGCAGCTTCCAGTGGTCAGCAGCTCCTCAAGAAATGCCCCTTTCCCATCAGTTTCTGGAGGCTGCACCATGAAGGTGCATCTCAGTGTTCTCTCTTCACTGGGAACAGAGGAGAGGGCTCCTAGTGACTGGGTAAGGTCCCTTCTCATACCCGAGGGTGACAATGACATTATTCCAACCCCTTCCGGATCGCAGACCCTCCCTCTTCTCATTGGATGGTTTCATTTCCTCTCACTTTTCTTCAGCTCTGAGGCTGAGACCAGCGTGCAGCTGAGGAATGGAGGGAAATGTGGGCACAACGGAGTCTCAGCCTGAACCCCTCTTGAGGTCCTTGAGGCTATAAGCTCCAGCTCTGGAGGCAGGAGGAGGTGGCGCTCTGTTCTGGCTTCTTCCTGGACACACTGTGCCATTTGGAGCTAGTAGCCCCTCTGGTGCTGTTTCCTCACCTGTAAAAATGGAATAATAATGGCACCCCCGCATAAGGTTGTTATGAAATGTCAGAATAAATGATACATGCAGAGCACTTAGCTCACTGCCTAGAATCTAGTAAGTGCCCAGGAGAAGTTGGCATTATTATTTTGTTTTTATTACTCTAAATAATGTATCACTCTTCACTGCTCCTCCCAGCACCCTTTCAACAGCCCTCGGGAGAGAACTGCTGGTGGCTGTGACCCACCCTCTGGGCCCCTTCAGCAAGGCGGTGGCGAGATAGAGGGAAATCTATAGGAAAGGGAGATGGGCTCCTGCCCTCCCACTGTGCTCCCCCATTCACTGTGGCTCTAGAAAGAGCCCTGTCCCCGGGACGGAGAGATGTACAGTTCAGCCCCAGCTCTGCCTCACTCAGGCGAGCAACAGTTTCCTAAAGTCCTAAAACTCAGAGATGGGAGGAGAGACCGCCAAGACGGTGTTCCGGAGACATCTGACCAGCCACACTCGGTGAGCTGGGGAGACGGAACTCCAGCCACCTCTTACTGGATTGTCCAGCCCAGAAACATCGCTGCAGGGCCCAGTGAGACATGGAGGGACTCCAGGAGCCAAGGAGGCCACTCCAACAGCCAGGGACAGAGACAAGGAAAATTAAGGAGACACAGGAAGAGAGAGGAGGAAGAAGGGGAAGAGGTGAACAAGAAGAAAACACACATGAGCGGGAACCAACACAGAGATTCTGGCCACATGAGAAACAGATCGGCACTCTGGGAAGGGATCAGAGGCAGCTACCACAGGGGATCCTCCTGTAAATAAAGTGTGGAAAGGACAGAAAGGGAATTTGGAGCGTGGATGGCCTGCAACGCAGAGATTTCACCTGCCGTGTATTCCCGAATTGGGTGCAGTAAGGATGACTTAGGAGTAAAGGGCTCACAGGGCCCCGCGGGCACATTTTACAGGGGAGGAAAATGAGGTCCAAACTGAGGTTCACACGTAGGACTAGAACACAGGTCTTTATATCTTTATTTGGTGCTGAAAAGGTGTTTTTCCTCATGGCCTCTCTGTCTGTCAGAGGACCCAGGAAGCCGGGAGAAGCCGGGCGTCCGGTCCTGCTTGGCTTCTGTCCAGCCAGGCACTCACTTCTCTCTGGACACTTCTGCCCGGGTTACAGAGTTCCATCCCATGTGGCTTTTTTCACTGTTGTGTTCCTGTTTCCAGGTGTCTGACCTGTGCTTAGAGTTCCTGAGCTTCATTCTGTTTCTGAATTCTGCCACCTGCCACCACCCAAACACTGGAGTTCTGTATGCTCCCAGGTGGTAGGTGGCTCCTGCCCTGTGACTCATTGGAAATAATCAGAGATTTCTCTCACAAAACCCAAAGCAATGAAGTGACTCTTTTTGTTTTGGGGCTGGGGATAAAGAGAATAAAGGGAGAGAAGGAGAGGAGTGGACCCCCTTCCTCCCCTCCCCTCCTCTCCTCCTTTCCCCTTTGGGCCGATTCTGTCCTCTTGGATTTCAAGATCAGTGTCCCCCACACACCTGCTTGCCTGCAGCCATCCCAGTGAAGCCGCACCTGACCTCACTTCCCAGAAGGAACCGGAGTGCTGGTCTGCTCTGACTTCCCAGTTTTGTTCCTGCCATGGGCTTACAGATCCCTGTCTTTGAATGTTTGCCTAGGAAACACCATATGTGTGAACTAAGTTTATAAAGCAGCAGGTTTAAGAATAAATTTCAAGATGCTATTTTTCAGCAGCCTATGAGTCACTTAAATCCATTTGCAAAATAAACTGTTTGCCAGGAGAAATTCATATCTAATGGCCGTAGAGGGAATGAAAGTTGTAATACATGGGGCTTTTCCCTGCTGGCAGTCTCCAACTTCCCTCCAGGTAGGATCCCCATGGGCTGACACATAACTTTCAAACGCAAGCTCCCGAGTAACAAAAATACACACATCCCAGGCCACACTGCAGACTCAGACTATAGTTTTCAGAGTTCCGTGGCATTTTGTCAAACAACTTGAACTTTATTTTAGTCTTTCACCAGGGGTAGGAAGATGAATATTGAGAGATTTTATAGAGTAGCTATATGCTTTAATTTACCAAAGAGCCATTTATTTCACCACCTGGTAATACAAAACATGTCTGAAAGATGTTTCCCCAGAAGGAATGTTAAGCAAGAGGTTGGGTGCTGAGATGAAATGTCTCTGATGGGCGGAGGGGACACACGTGCAGAGGTGATCAAGCTTTGCAATCGTGGTGCTGGGTCTCAGACATGTTGTTTTCATCTTATCGCACTGAGCTGCCCTTTTGCATCTGGGATTGTCAGGTAAATTATGCCTCTTCAGCTCTCTCTGCTCAGAGTGTTTGTTTTTATATCCTTATCTTTGGAAGGGAAGCTGGGCCCTGCTAATGATGATGAAAGATACGTGTAAAAGCAATCAGCACCACTTCATCAGGAGCAAAGCCAGTATGTAGGTCATTTCTGCGGATCAGAGCGCTCACATCGATCTCATTTTCTTCAGGGAGCGTCCTCGGGCTGTGCCAGGGAATTGTCTAGTGAGAGATGGCACCGCACAGAACTGTGTGCCGGGAACTGCTGACGCCTCCAGATGGATTGCAGCAAGATCAAGGAACTGCGGGAAAGCTCTTGTTTACTTGCTGCAATAATTGTACAAATTCTCCCGGCTTCCTTTTCTAGCATGTTTTCTTTTAACCATTCCAGACAGGGAATGCATCCTGATTGGGTCTCTGGGGATCAAACCAATCAAACCAACCTTTCAGAGTGATCAGTATGTCACCCCCATGTGGTTCCTGAGTGTTGAGAGTGCTCTGAAATGGAGTTTCTATGCAGGCACAGAGGGAAGTGAGGTATCAAGTATCGGCTGAAAAGCCAGTCCCAGGCCAGTTGCTTGTGGCTTTCCACTGACCCTGGGGTAATCTGGTTCTATACAGCCCAGAGAGTTGAAAGCAACTGGGTTTCAGTTGGATTTAGTAACAGCATGCATGCCTGCTTGGCCTGTAGTGGGAATCATTTTTTTTTAATATAAACATCGGGACAGCAAAAGCCAAATCCTATGTCTGGAACTAAAGTAACAGCCAAACATGCCTTAATTGCTTTTTTATATTCATTTACTTTCTGGGCCCTTAGCCTTTCTGCATGGCAGGGCCTGGGAACAGTGTAGCAGGTGGGCAGGGATAGGTATGCGGAGTTTCCCAGGCCACACTTCCCTGTGAGTTCAGAGCTGGGAAGTTGAAGGTTGAATTAGGCTCTAATTAGTCTAATTGTTGAGGACATTGTCCTTGTCTGCACGTGGTGTTTTGGGACAGGGCAAGTGTGTACATGTATGTACTGACCTATCCCTGGGGCAGGAGCTGTCCTTCATTTACCTATTCCAATCCCAAATGTTAATACATCACTTATCTTTAATGAGTCAAGGAGATAATATCATCTTATATTAAGAAGCCCAAAGTTATAGCCCTGAATTAACTTTATACCAAAATACATTTCCTTGCATGCACAGACACACACAGCTGGTGAACAATTAAAGGGGTGCTATAAAAAGGCAGCTTCAGGGGCTGAATGACAACATGAGCCCTAATACATGACGTGCCTCTGATACATTGTCACATGAAGTATATAACATCTCAATGAAGGATTCTATCTAAAAAACTTGAATTTAATTAACCTTTACATCTAATTTCTGCTTCACAGGGAGTTCAGAGAATAGAGGAACACGTTAGTAACACCAGAAGGAAACAGTCATACAAATCCAGACTGTGGAACATTCTTAGACCCATCACCCCATCTTTTAAATAAGAGACAGTATCAGAGACTTGATGGGGGGGAAATGTTCTAAATTTTTAAAAAGACTCATGTTGTAGAAAGGCTTAAAAAAACACAACAATCAAGTTTACATGGATGGAGCTGGAAAATATTCTTCTTAGTAAAGTATCTCAGGAATGGAAAAAAAAATCCAATGTTCTCAGTACTACTGTGAAACCAATTTCTAATCACTCACACTTGCATATGAAAAATGAAAGACAACTATAGCCTAGGATGAAGGAGGGAAGGGGAGGGAGAGAGGAAGGGTTGGTGGGGGACCACACCTATGGAGCATATTGCAAGTACAAGTTGGATCTATCAGGTGTAGAACACAAATGTCTTAATGCTATAATTGGGTAAATGAGGTGAAGGCTATGTTTATTAATAGGATGTAAGCACTCCAATTTGTACAAATAATCAACACATTGAATCCCTTCATGGCATAAATGTATTCATGATCTATGTACAAATGACTTAATAAAAAAATTGTAATATTTGACATGTACCAATAAAGTTTTTAATCTTGTTAAAAAAAAGAAAGAGAGAGAGAGAGAAACACAATAATCAAATGTAATGTGTGTTTCTTCCATGTGGGAGCCTGGTCTGAAAAAAAAGAAAAAAAAGTAAAGCCATGCAAGACACTGGGGCTAATCGTCAGAGTGAAGTCTGTATTAGATGATACTGGAGAATTACACGTGAAAAATGAATTATTGGATGTACACGGTAGGTATTCATTGGGCAGTCTTTCTGCATGCTGAAAAAGAATTCCATCATAAAATGTTTTTTTAAAGAAAGTAAAATAGGGCTTGGCACCCACAGCTCAATAGTTAGGGTGCCGGCCTCATGTACTGGGGCTGGAGGTTTCAAACCCAGCCCGTGCCTGCTAAACAACAATGACAACTGCAACGACAACAACAAAATAGTTGGGCATTGTGACAGGTGCCTAATAATCCCAGCTACTCAGCAGGCTGAGGCAAGAGAATCGCTTAAGCCCAAGAGCCCGAGTTTGAGGTTGCTGTGAGATGTGACACCATGGCACTCTACCCAGGCTGACATGATATTATGTCTAAACAAACAAAAAAAAAGTAAAATAGCTATTTGATGAGCTCTAAGACGCAGAGGTAAGGATCAGTATGGTGGGGTCTGGAATCTGGACCATTCAATCCAAGTGGGTATGGCAGACAATGGGGGCAGTAAGGGGGACAGGACCAACTGTGCTGCTATAAGCCTGGACTCTGTGCTGGAGGCAAGGGAGCCATGGAGCCTTTTAGTTTCAGATAGCAGCTTTTCTGAGATACAATTTATATACCGTAAAGTTCACGCTTTTAAAGCATACATTTCAGCGGTTTGGAGTATAAAGATGTGTGCACCCATCACCACTATCTATTTCTAGAACACTTGTATCAAGCTACTTCAAAACCCTGTGCCCATCAGCAGTCACTCCCCACTCCCCCACCTATTCTGCGCATTTCATGTAAACAGACTCCTAGGACATAGGCCTTTCATGTCTGGATTTGTTCACTCAGCATGTTCTCAATTCTTATCATGTTGTAACATATATTAGAACTTCATTCTTGTTATAGCTGAATAATACCTTGTTGTATGGATATACCACATTCCATTGATCCATTTATCATTTGATGGAAATATGGATTATTTCCATTTTTGGCTGTTATAAATAACGCTGCTATGAAAATTCATGTGCAACTTTTCATGTGGACATTTGATTCGAATTCTCCTGGTGATAGACCTGGTAGTTTAACATTTTAAGAATTGCCTAAGCTCTGTTTCAAGGCAGCAGAACCAGCCACATTCCCATCAGCAGTGTCTGAGGATTCGTATCTCTCTAATCCTCACCAACACTTGTAGTTCTCTAGAACGGGAATTGGTATCCCCTTCTGGCCCTGATTTGCATTTTTTAAATGACTAAGGAGGTAGAGCATATTTTCATGTGCTTAGTGGCTATTTATATTTCTTCCTGGGAGAAATATTAATTAAGACACTTTGCCCATTTATGTAAATTGGTTTACTTGTCATTTTATTGTTGAATTATAAGAGTTTTTAAAATATATTCTACATACAAATCCCTTATTAGATTTATGATTTGCAAACATTATTTTCTCCCATTTTTGTAAATGTGTTGTCCTTTGAAGTACAAAACATTTAAATTTTAATAAAATTAATCTGTTTTTTCTTATGTCACTCACACTTTGGGTGTCATATCTAAGAACTCATCTTCTAATCCAAGGTCACAGTTACTTATCTTCTGGGTTTTTTCTCCTTCAAGAGTTTTATTCTTTTAGCACTGACATGTAGGACTCTTATTATTTTGAATTAATTTTTATATTTGGTACAATGTAGGGACTCAACTTTATTCTTTAACATGTGGATACATTGTTGTCTCAGCATCATGTGTTGAGTAGAGGATTCTTTCCTCATTGAGTGGCCTTCGTACTCTTACTGAAAATCAATGGACCATAAATGTACACGTTTGTTTCCAAGCTCTCAATTCTATTCTACTGATCATCTGTCTAACCCAGTACCGCACAGCTCATTGTAGCTTTGTGCTGAATTTTGAAACTGGGAAATGTGAATCCTCTAACTTCTTTCATAATTTTCAAGACTATTTCGGTTGTTCTGTGCCTCTATTATTTCCAAACTAAAGATTGAAAGAGAGAGAGAGAAAGAGAGAAGGGAAGGGAAGGGAAGGGAAAGGAAGGGAAGGGAAGGGAAACAAAAAGAAAAACAGAAAAGAAGAGAAAAAAAGAAGGCAGTATTTATCTGTAGATCAATTTGGAGAGTATTACTACTTAACAATATTAATATTATTGGACCTTATCCAGCATAATGATTTTCTTATTCTGCTCTGATGTTGGAAGTTGTCTGAATTTTTTTTTTATGGTTGCATTTTTGCCTGTGTGATTCAGAAAATGTTACGCGTTTTCTCACATTCCTTACTATGGCAAACAACGATGGAGTCTTATTTGTCCTGATTTGCAATTTATGTCTTAAATAGTGATTCATTTGGCACAAGTACTGCAAACACTTGTGATTCAGGCTATTGCATCTACACTGACAGGCACTACACAAGCCCTCAACTTGCTTGGGAATTGCATAACATGAAAATACACATACCAGGAATAGTTGTGGCTTCTAGGAAGGATTTCCCAAGTGATCTGAAAGGAAGGAACTTCAGGAAGAGGAATTCTGTGCCTGTCAATGAGAAAAAAATGACGTGCCTCTCTCTCCCTGACAAGAAGTAGTGCCAATGCTGAATACATTCTTTAGCACTCACATACAATTAATCACCGATGATAGGAAGAAACAGCTTGTTCAATTTTAAAAACTAACACTTATTGTAGAATACACAAAGTTTATGGGAAGAGCGGACAGAGCGGAACTGTACAGTGGATGTTACAGATTTACAAGAAGGTCCTACAAATGGTGGAAAAAATTATTCTGTGGCTGATGCAAGTTGCAATTGGGAATAGCTACATCCTTTACCCAGATAAGAATGAGAGTGGAGAAAAAGTGTGAACACCTTTCTTACAGGTGAAATCTCATCACTCAGCTTGTGAGCAATGTGAAGAACAGAAATTCAAGAAAGGGAGGAATTTCCATCATCTCTGACACTGAGGAAAGACTAAATGGTAAGATGCATTTTATAATACAAAATCAAAAAAAACCAACAAAGGGTTACACGGTTTGCAGCAGAAGAAATGAGAACGGGGGAAGGAGAGAAACCACTGTTTACTGTGAGACATGCAAGAGGGAGCCTGGACTTCACCCTGGAGAGGGCTTCAGGAAGTATCACACTCAAACAAAATTATAAAATAAAATAAAAACGCTTGAATTATTTTATGGAGCCTAAAATAGATAATAAAATCATCAGGCAAGTTCATATTTGTTTTTCCCTTTTAAAATTATAGGATAATTATAAGTATTCCACCAACCTCTTTCCCACCCAAAATAAATAACAGCAGGGAGTGTGCGGGTGGCAGAAAAATTAGATTAGAAAGGGTTAAGTCTTCCAACCCATGAGTATGAGCTCTCTTTCCATTTATTTGTGTGTTCTTTCTTTCAATGAAAGAGAAATTGTTCATTTCATCTTAAGATACGAGTATTTTTTGTTTACTTCTTTATTTTAAATTTGTTCCTAATAATTTTTAGTAGCTATTTTAAATTGAGTTATTTTCATTTTCAGATTGTTAATCTTTAGTGTATAGAGTACAATTGATTTTTGTATACTGATCTTGTAAACTTCTTGAACTTGTTTATTAGTTCTAATAGTATTCTAACGGATTCCTTACAATTTTCTGTATCTGTAAATAGACAATTTTATTTCTTTATTTCCCATCTGTATGCGTTTTATGTCTTTTTCTTGCCTAATTGCCCTACCTAAAACCTCCAGTACAATGTTAAATAGAAGTGGCAAGAACAAATATCCTTGTCCCATTTCTGATCTTAGGGCAAAAGCATCTATTTCTCCAACAGTAAATCTGAGGTTACTTACAGGTTTCTTGTAGATAGTCTTTATCATATTGAGGAAGATCCTTTTATTCCCACTTTGTTAATTGTTTTTTTTTTTTT
>NW_003852448.1:689873-711488 GCF_000181295.1 Otolemur garnettii
CCTTACATTTCTGAGATAAATTCCACTGGCCCGTGATGCTTAATTCTTTTGATATACTGCTGGATTCAGTTAGATAATATTTTGAAGATTTTGTGTCATATTCATAAGAAATGTTGATATGTCATTTTCTTGTAATATCTTAGTCCGATCTGAGATGGGGTATGACTGGCCTCAGCCAAGGAGCTGAGGAATCACTATCTCCTCTTTTATTTTGTGGAAGAGTTTGTAAAGGGTTGGTGTGAATTTTTTCTTAAATGTTTCACCTGGAGCAGAATTCACCCACCAAGCCCCCTGGTGCCTGGCTTTTCTTTGTGGGAAGTTCTATCAACACCAATCCAATCTTTTGTACTTGTTATAGGTCTGTTCAATTTGTTTCTTTATAAATAAGTTTCAGTAGTTTCTTCTGCATTTCTAGAAAATTGTCCATTTCATCTAAGATACAATTCTTCATAGTATTCTCTTAATAATGTGATAACAATAAGAATAATGAAAAAATAATAATGTTTCCTCTTTTATTCTTGATTTTACTAATTGGAGTCTTTTATTTCTTTTTTCCCCCCCATAGCCAGTCTGGTTAAAATTTTGTCAATATTTTTGATCTTTTAAACACACAACATTTGATTTCATTGGTTTTTCTCTGTTTCTTCTATTCTCTATTTTGTTTCTGTTCTAGTCTTTATCATTTCCTTCCTTCTGCATATTCTGAGTTTAGTTCATTATTTTCTTCTAGTTTCTTAAGTTGGAAATTTATATCTTTGATTTGAGATCTTTTTTACCTTTAATACAGTCTCATTCAAATTCTGGGCCATCGCTAAACGGGGGAGGGAGGGTTCTCAGCAGAAGAGTGCAGACCTGACTTACAGTTTCGTTATTGCTCATTCACAGGGACTTAAGGAGCCTGAGTGATTCTCTAGCCCCCTTCCATTCAAAGTTCTAGGAACCTGAGACCCAGGGAAATGAGTTAGCAGCATACTGGTGCACATCAGTTTAAGCTTTGACAATTTTCCTTAGATGGGAATGGCTGGACTGTATCTTGATAACCATAATTGCCTGATGACAAGGAAACCTCTCATTGCTAGCCCTAGAAAATAAGTGCCTCATAAAAATTAATGATACTATAAGAAAAACCAAAAACAAGTACCTCAAGGTAATCCCATAAGAATCTTACACCAATATTCTAAAAAGGGACAGACCCAGAGTTCTACTTAATCTGAAAATGGGCTATTCTGCTCTAAAGACCTTCAATCAGAATGTCATAGAATAAGACCATTGATATTCCCAGATGTGGGCCACCACTGGGAGGATTAGGGAGGGGTATGTGAGGTGGGAAGGCTGCGTCCACACAGATCAGCCTTAAAAGGGGTCCTAATATGTCAGAATCGGTCCTTGGGGGGTTGGGGTGGGGAGTGCTGGCCCTGGAGTCTCAGATAGGGCTGAGCCCCAAGGCGGGGTTAAGTCTAGGAGGCGACCAGGCCAAGGGCCCTGGAGTTGGGGACCGTGAGGTCATGCAGTGAGGCCAGGCCTCGAGGCAGCAGCAAACTGCGAAGGCTCATACGGCTTGTGGTGGTGAGAAGGCAGGGCGGCAGGATGGCCAGGTCCAGGAGCCTGGGAGCACGGGCTGGAAGCGTGGAGAAGACAGAAGCTACAAGGGGGGTGGAATCGGATGGGGCAGCTGCCAAACCAGAAGGACCCGAAACGCAATGGGAAATGATCTTGCCCTCCAGGGCCAAAAGGAGACTTGAGGACACAGGAGTCATTTGGCCTTGGTGGGAGAGGAGAGGACCTGGTCTCGGGTCAGGGTGAAGATGGTGCGGGCCAGGGGTGCAGGATGGGGATTCCTCGGCCAGCGGGCCCCAGTGTCGGGAGTCCTGCCGAGCGGCAGCCTCTGACTCGGCTAGGACCACAGTCAGGGATTCCACTTCTCATAACCACTGCTCAGAATTAGCAAACCCTTTCCCACATGTCCAGGCGTACCCAGAAAAACAGGTCTGAAGCTTACCTCCCTCTTCCCTGGCTCAGGGGAAGGACCTTGGGATCTATGAAGTAGCCAAAGGTACCCTCCCTGCGGGCTGCAGGCGCTGCTGTCCGGAGCCTGGAGGCGCTGCCTTGAGCGCAGTCAGTCCCGGGATCGCCTCCTCTCCCCAGAGCAGCTGTGTCGGCCGTCGTGGCTCCGATGTCCGCATCTCAGGTCCTGCTCTGGGGTCTGAGGATGCAGACAGACCTCCAGGAGAGCAAGTGATGGCGTCTGGGTTCTGGGTCACAGTAAGATAGAATCCTGAATTTCTTCTCAATCGTGCACAATTTTGTGTGCATTCAGCCTCCCTCTCACAGATTTGCCCCCAGGTGACCCTGGTAAAGTACAGCTCTCCCGTGAGGAGTGGAGACACACTTCAGTGGTTCAGCTGAAGCTTGGTTAACTTTTGCATCACGCGGGAGGAAGACTTCTCCCCCTGCTCCAGTGTGCCCGCAGAGGGACCACCAGAGGTGGGATGGTTTATAAGGAAATATCCCAGCTTCAGTTTCTCTTCAACCTATATTGAAATCGCAGTTATGAACACATTGGAGTCACCGCCAAGATATCAGCAGGGAATCATTTATCATGCTATCTGTAGGTATCCAACGCTGAGTATTTCCAGGTGCTGAGGAAACAGCACCTTCGATTGTGATTAAGGCAAGAATGGAGGTGGGGTTAAGGGGGCAAGAGGATGGTTATTTGTGTCCTGGAGGGAAGGCAGAGAATCTCTAAAACAAGACTCTGCAGACAGAGATAAAATTTGTCATTTTCCTGATTTGTCCCATCCCCCCAAAGAGAATATTTATAGCCATGTTATTTCTGCTTTAAGATGCACTTAATTTTGACTAATTGAGTCAGATTACAAATCAAATCTGTTTAATGTAAACAGAAACCCAGTTAGGCTTCACCCTTCCCACCTGAGTCAGTTGATTAAATTCCTGATCTGTCAGCCCCCTTTCTGCTCTCTCTCTCTCTCTCACCCCCTCTCTCCTTCTCCCTCTCCCCCTCCACCCCTCCAGTCACATTGCCTGTGGTCAGTCTACTGCATGGCTTCCCAGGACGGAAACCAACCCCACGGATGGACAGCCCCACAACATCAAGCAACCTCAGAGGTTCCAGTTTAGGGGATCAGCACCTGGAAGGTTGTAATTTACTCTCCTAACCGTCTGCCTCACGGCCCATACAGCAGCACAAAATGGGAAACACTATTTCAACAAATAACAGGCTTCCCATCATTTTTTACAATGTGAATTAAATTTTCCAATGTACAAAGCATCTTCACAAATCATCTCATTCATTCTTACATTAAAACAGCCCTGAGAGTTAGGTAATAGTGGTGTTATCACTGTCACTGAAGTCCAGAGAGGTTAAAGCGGCTTGTCCAAGGTCACAACGCTAGTAAGTGGCAATGCTGCCAATACAGATATGATGGTCTTCTCACTCAAGATGCCGCGGTTTCTTTTTTCCTTTTCACTACATGACAAAGGAGAACAAACGCTACTGGCCCTAACCATAAATCATGAGGGGAATGAAGAGAGCCTCTGACGGGCTGGTGGAATCATCTCAGTTTTAAGTCATTAGGTCAATGTATACAAATTGCAAAGGACCAAGAAAGAAAGTGTGTTTGAGTCCATTCCTGGATCTCTAGTCCAGGGCACCCTGGCCTTTGGTGTGTTGGGCTCACGTTCTTATGTTCAGACTACAAAGGACAAATGCCCGCGGCACCTTGGTAGCCCCAGAATAACTTTGCAGCAGCCTCGGTACGTGTTGCTCCAATGACTCTCGGGTTGTCTATCCAACATAATCCAACACCCTCGCTTACACTCAGGAGTCCTCCTTTAAAACTGGTTTTCCACCACTTCATTTTATATAAAATTTTAGGTGGGATTCATTTAGCCGTCCCTAAGAATTATTTTTATACTTTTTCCATGGATTTTTTGGGTTCTTACAACTGCATTATTTTTTCTTCTAGCCTCAAATGCTATCTTGGATGGGAGGCTGCCTTTGCCCTGACACAGAAACAGTTTCTCTCTCTTCTGAACATCCGTGGCTTTCCATATATATTGATCTTGCCGCATAGCTCTTGTTATATGTTACTCATTCCTGTACCTCAGCTCTGTACTAAACCATGATATTGTGATACAGCCTGGAATTGGATGAATTTTGCCTTGTTCCACAGCAAGCACCAAGACAATGCTTGTGGTCAGGCAAATAATGGCCCCCAAATGTGTCCATGTCCAAATCTCCTATAAATATTGCCTCCTATGGCAACAGGGATTGTGCAGGTGTGATTGAATTAAGGACCTTAAGGATGAGAAGATTCTAGATTACCTGGGTGGGCCTGATGCAATCAAACAGTTCTCATATAATATTCCTGAGAGGAGGAGGCAGGGCTGGAGAAGGCAAGGTGGTGATGACGGAAGGAGAGACTGGAATGACCTCCTTGGAAGGTGGAGGAAGGGGCCATGAGCCAAGAAATGAAGGAGGCGGCTGGAAGCAGGACAGAGCCAGGAAACAGATTCTCCCTCCACAGCCACTGGAAAGAGCCTGCTCTGCACACACTTTGACCCCATGAGACTGACTTAGAACTTCTGCCTTCCACAGCTATAAGAAAATTATTTTAAACCACTGAGTTTGTGGTAATTTGTTACAGCAACAATAAAAAACTAATGCAGTGTTCAAAAAAAATTGATGAATGTAAAAATAAATGACTATGAATAAGTGAATAAATAAAAAAATGAATTTCAGTGGTTCTGAAAGGAGCCCTGCCTTATAACCTTTTCTTTCTTTCCATGTTTACCCATAAGGGGAGGTTTGACCACAGAAAAAGTCCTTCTTGAATGTTCCTGACTTTTTTTTTTTCTGGAGGTCCAACTAAAATGCAAGTGGGTTTTTTTTTTGTTTGTTTGTAGTTTTTGGCTGAGGCCGGGTTTGAACCCGCCACCTCCAGCATATGGGGCCGGTGCCTTACTCCTTTGAGCCACAGGTGCCACCAATGCAAGTGTTTCATCTGGGCCTCTGGATGGGTGGGCACTAATCTTCCCTGTCCATTTTCTCTCCCATTGTTCTAGAGCAGTGTTTTTCAGTCTGTTTGTTTTATCTCACAGCACACTTGAAACTATAGTTAAACTTCCATGGCACACTTAAATTATGTTGATCGAAAAAAGAATAAAGAAAAGAATATGCTTACTGTGCTTTAAACTTCTTTTCAAAATCATTTAATTAATGATCTTTAAAAATTGTTGAGGTACACGTAACATTGTCTTACGGCACACCGGGGAGTCAAGGCAGGCTAGCTGGCAGTCACTGTTCTAGTGAGCAAAAGGCCAAGGGAACAGAAGGGAACACAGAACTCAATAGGGTGGAGGATTTGAGGGCCTGGTGCCCAGGTTTCTAAGGCGGGAGGGGGACAGTCCTGGTTGGACTGAGCTGCAGGACAATACTTGTCAAAGCCACATTTCACTGCCCTGGAATTCTCTCTTGACCTGCTGGACTTTTTTTTTTTTTTTTCTTCAAAAACTCCTATTTCTAAAGACAAATTCTCATCTTTTCAGGGACAAAAGTTCAGGATAAAAGTATTTTTGTTCGATGTATATCTTACTTTCTAGTGACTGACTGACAAGCCCTCAACTTTAATTAGAAACCAAACTGCATAAAAACCCTTGACTTTGACATACCAAAGTGATTTAAAAGGACTTTTCAACTGTAGCATCACAAACCCGAAACACTCATTCAAAGGGCCATTAACATGGTGCCCCAGCACCTCTTGTGCATAGGGAAAGGCTAAATTAATCAACATGGTAATTGTGCCACAAATCAATTACTATTTAAGGTTGCTCTTACTAAACTTTTTTTTTTTTTAAGAGATAGAGTCTCACTTGGCCACCCTTGGTGAGTGCTGTGGCATTACAGCTCACAGCAACCTCCAGCTCTTAGGCTCAGGTGATTCTCTTGCCTCAGCCTCCCAAGGAGCTGTGACTACACGCACCCACTACAACGCCCAGTTATTTTTTTTGTTGCAGTTTGGCCTGGCAGGGTTCGAACCTTCCACCCTCGGGATATGGACCAGGCCCTACTCACTGAGCCACGGGCACTGCCTGCTCCTACTAAACTTGATAATAAAACTCTTCATCCCCTAAACTACAATCTTAACTATGGTCCTTTTGTGAAAGCACTCACACGTGTGCACGTGCGTGCACACACGCCCCTCTTCACGGGCTATTAACCGAGAGCTGATTGTCTCCCTCATTTTCTCAAATAGCATATATCATTCACACAGAGCCAGAGCATAATTTGAACAAAATAGAATGAGATTTTCCTCAACTTCAAATGAATTGGAGTGAGAGATAATAACACTTTCTATTTTTTTCCTATCCAACAAGATCAGTTCTTAGCTCCAAAAAAAGTTTCCCAAGTGTTTCAGATTTAAATACATTACATTTAATGCAGTTTCTAAATTTTAACTACTTCTGATTCTTTAAACTGTTCAGAAAGTATACCAAGATTTCCAGATCTCCCAATCGAACTTAAATGGAGACCATTAGTGTCAGCTGGAACGCAGCGCGGTCTGAACCACTCAGGACCCCTGTGTGAACTTCAGGTCTCCATATTGGAAATGTTCCTTCTCCTTTTCAATCAGACTAAAAACATAAAAAATTAAAATGTCAAGCAAACAAAATACCTTTCATGAAACATCTTCCAAGAAAAGGAGAGAAGGAAAGAGAATTCTTGGGTACAAGTTCCAAATAAATTATCCTTTACACTTAGATCTAATTTTACACGGGACTGGAATAGTGTGTTACTTGCTGCCACTGCTTATTTTACCAGCGCTAAGAAAAATCAAGTGCTTTTAGGAAGACTAAACAAGAAAATTTTAAATCAAGCTGCATAGCCAATTTTTACACTTCCTACTTGAGTGTCTACATGCATAGGTCATTGTCTTCCAGACTGTGAAGATGCAGCCAGCTGTTTTATAGCTTACGCCTGCTCAGATCTGCTGTGTGCCTTAGAATTGCAGCTAATGTTTGCTTAACTCAGTAATGTTTGATTCTATGCTTCTTGGATTTCCTCATCTCACAGATTTTGCTCAGTTCCCTGACTTCTGTATCATTCTTACTTATAAGTTCGTAACTATTAGCTTATTCTTATTGGGGAAGTTTCTCACACTTATCTGTGCTAATAAAATTATGGAGGAAAGGTTAATAGCCTGGCATTTCTTTAGACCAGGAGTCCTCAAACTTTTTAAACAGGGGGCCAGTTCACTGTCCTTCAGACCATTGGAGGGCCAGACTGCGGGCCCCGGGATGAGTCGGCTGCTAAGCAGGATAGGCAGTGGGGGCAAAAACACCTGGCAGGCTGGATAAATGTCCTAGGCAGGCCGCATGTGGCCCATGGGCTGAAGTTTGAGGATGCCTGCTTTAGACTGTCAATTTGTCTAACAACAAAAAGTGACATCACAGACACCTCCTAAGCAAATGGAAATGATCCTCCATTAATAAGACCACAGGTTCAATGGCAGAGCCATGAGGACAGAGAAATGGCAAAACTCTTAGAACAATTTATTTTACTGCAAGTTCTAAAATTATTTATTTTAGATAAAAATAATATGATATTAGGTAGCAGGTTTCAGCTCTGAGCCCACAGGAAAAGTTTCATTATCTCTTATCCTCTTGAATGCTTCCATAAGGTACCTCTAATCTCAATGTTTTGGTCAAGGCATATGTTGGCAACAGTCTGTACATAATACCAAATATGAACTTCAAGGAGAAGAAAGTTATTTGGATGATAACTCATGTACAGGCTGTAAATATTTCAGAGCAGATTGTGTCTCTGTAGATTCTAAGTGGTGAAATTAAGAAACTCTGCCGAGTTTTAAGACCTTGGACTTGACTTTTCTGGGTTTCTGTGTCTGTCCTTCTACCTTTCTTAGTCTTCCTATTTATTTATAAAATAGAATTAGTAATCTTCTCGACCTACTAACTGTTAGGGTTATAGGGATTCAGTTGAGGTATATATGAAATTACTCTGAAATACCTAAAGCATGATATTTATTTATTCAGCAAATATTTGTTGAGCATGTACTTCATTCCCAGTGCTGCCCAGTGCTGTGGCCACAACATACTCTGCTATCATAGGTAATAACATAAATTAGTGCCGTGTTGCTACTATAGCAATTTTATTACTACTATAGCTTCTACTACCACTACTACTATAACATCGATAGATATTTAAAAGAAATTGCTATTTTTGTGTAACCATCAACATCTTTTATAACATTATAATATTTGGGGCATCTTCATAATTACTAAATGATTTCTTTTATTTCCAAAACAACTGTTGGTGATTTTGTAGACAATAGTGCAATCACCCTCAATCCCATTAATTAGACATTTTTTTACATTTAGTTCTATTCACATCACAAATCTCAGCCTGATATTAGCAGGACTAACAAGAATGAGACATAAAAGAAACAGAACAATCTGGAAAGAAATCAGATATTAGATCTCTATGAATTTATTCTGCATCTATTCTTTATTTTTATAAAAATCATTTTATAAGGAAAACAATGAAGTACAGGGAATTAAAATTCACTTAAGCACCTGCTGTATACTAGACATTGTATTACATCATCTTGTTCAGACACATTGGAGCTGTGTGATGCTGGGGCTACTATACCTGGTTTGTAGATGACAGATGAGAGGTTCGGGAAGCCAAGTGACTATTCAGACTTATTAGAGTCTACTCTGAAACTGAAGTACCCAACAATTCTCTTCCATCAGTTTAGCTACAATATGAGTTATTTAATATGACTTGGTTCATATACAACTAATCAATAGAGAATTGGTATTAATTGGTATCTGTTGGTAAATAGGTGATTTTTCCAGTGTGATAATGTTCAGACAAGATCAAGAGCCAATTTTCTCACAATTAAATCAGTCTTATCAATGTATGGAAACCTTCAGGGGAAAAACTTAAATTATACATAAATGCCTTCAGTAAGAAGTAGCCGGCATGAGCACCTTTAAGAACAGTGACATTTCCAGAATGTCAGTAGTTCTGTGACTTTAGCTACATCACAAACTCCTGGAAAACTTGTTGAAACACTGATGTCTACACTTCCTCTCTTTACCAACACTTACTCCCAAAGCGTTTCTGGGTCAGTGGGTCTAATGTAGTACCTAATGATTTACATTTTTAACAAATTTTTGCATGAAGCTTCTGATCCAAGGATCATGCTTTGAGGACCTGTGCATTGTGTTAAGCCATCCCTGAAAAGGCAGATGAAGAGGTTACAAAAGCATTTTTTTCCTATGAGAACAAAAATTGACTAATGAAAACTGGGGTTTGTATTTTAATTGAGACTGCATAGAATCTGTAAATCTCTTTGGGTAGTATAGCCATTTTAACAATGTTGATGCTGCTGGTCCATGAGCATGATGTGTTTTTCCATCTGTTTACATCCTGTGTAATTTCTTTCTTCGGTGTTTCATAGTTCTCCCTATAAAGGTCTTTCACTGCCTTCATTAAATGTGTTTCTAGGTATTTTATTTTTTGTTGTTGCTACTATGAAGGTAATTGTGTCTTTGATTTGATTCTCAGCTTGACTGTTGTTGGTATATATAAAAGACACTGATTTGTCTTTTACATTAATTTTGTAACTTGAGACATTGCTGAATTTATTTATGAATTCCAGGAGTCTCTTAGTTGACTCTTTGGGGTTTTCTAGATATAAGATCACATCTTCAGTCAAGAGCAATAGTTTGACTTCTTCTCTCCCCCTTTGGATATCCTTGGTTCCTTTCTTTTGCCTGATTGCTCTGGCATGGACTTCTAGGACTACGTTAAATAGAAGTGGTGAAAGTGGGCAACCTTGTCCAGTTCCAGTTCCAAGCAGGAATGCTTTCAACTTTTTCCCGTTCAATATGGTGTTGGCTGTGGCTTTGTCATATATGGTCTTTATAATTTTGAAGTATGTTCCATCTATACCAATTTTGTGAAGTACTCTTATCATAAAAGGGTACTGAATTTTGTCAAATGTGTTTTCTGCCTCTATTGAAAGGATCATATGGTCTTTGTGCATGTATTAATGTAGTGAATTTCATTTATACATTTGTGTGTGTTGAATCAACCTTACATCTCTGGGATGAAGCCCACTTGGTCATGATAATTATTTTTTTGAGACAGAGTCTTATTATGTCACCCTCAGTAGAGTGCTATGACATCACAGTTCACAGCAACCTCCAATTCTTGGGCCTAAGTGATTCTCTTGCCTCAGCCTCCCAAGTAGCTGGGATTATAGGTGCCAGCTATTTTTTTTTTTCATTGTGGTTGTCATTATTGTTTTGGCAGGCCTGGGCTGGATTTGAACCCTCCAGCTCTGGTGTACATGGCTGGTGCCCTAGCCACTGAGCTACAGGCACCAAGCCAGATAATTTATTCTTTTATCTATGTGCAGTTGAATTTGGTTTGTTTTATATGAAACTTGAAATGACCCTGAATACCTAATGCAACCAACTTGACATAATCTGAACAAAGAGGGTGGCATCACTTTACCAGACTTTGAGCTGTATTACAAGATTATAGTAACCAAAATAGCGTGGTACTAGCACAAAAAATGGAGACATAGACCTATGGATTAGAACAGAGAAAGTAGAGATGAAACCATCCTTATATTACCATCTGATTTTTGACAAAGCAGATGAAAACTGGGAAGAAGAAGCCCCATTCAATAAATGGTGGTGGGAAAACTGGATAGCCACATGTTAAAAAATGAAACAGGATTTGCACCTCTTACCACTTACAAAAATTAATTCACAATAGATAAAAGACTTAAACCTGAGAGATGACACTATAAGAATTCCAGAAGAGGCTCAGCACCGGTAGCTCAGTGAGTAGGACACTGGCCACATATGGGTTCAAGCAGCCTGGAGCCTGCTAAAAACAACAATGACAACTGCAACCAAAAATAGCTGGGCATTGTGGCGGGCACCTGTAGTCCCAGCTACTTGGGAGGGTGAGGCAAGAGAATCACTTAAGCCTAAGAGTTTGAGGTTGCTGTGAGCTATGATGCCACGACACTCTACCGAGGGTGACATAGTGAGACCCTGTAGGCTATGTTAACCAGTTTGATGAAAGTATTTCAAATTGTATATAAAACCAGCACATTATACCCCATAAATGCATTAATGTACACAGGCATGATCTAATAAAAAAAAGAAAGAAAAGAATTCTAGAAGAAAATGTTGGAAAAACTCTTACAGATATATGCATTGGCCTAGGGATAGAATTTATCAAGACCCCCAAAACAATCACAGCAACAATAAAAATAAATAATTTTAAAAGTTTCCATACTGCAAGAACACAATTAATAAATAGATAACTTTACAGAATGGGAGAAAATACTCAGTATTCATATGCTATACATCAAATAAAGGACTTAAAACAAGAGTTTAAAAAGAATTCAAGCAAATCAGCAAGAAAAAAGTCAAACAACCTCATTAAAGAGTAGACAAAAGACATGAACAGAAAGTTTTCCAATGAAGATAGAATAATGGCCAATAAACACATGAAAAAATGCTCACCATATCTAATCATCAGGGAAGTGCAAATCTAACCCACAATGAGATATCACCTAACTTCAGCAAGAATAGCTCTTATAAAAAAGTCCCCAAACAACAGATGATGGCATGGCTGCAGAGAGAAAAGAATGCAGATACACTGTTGGTGGGATCGCAGACTAGTACAACTTCTATGAAAGTAGTACGTACCTCAAAGAACTAAGAGTAGACCTACCGTTTGATCCAGCTATCTCATTACTAGTTATTTACCCAAAGGGAAAAAAAGGCATTTTATCAAAAAGACACTTGCATTCAAATAATCATAGCAGCACAACTGACAATCAGATCTGGAAACAATCCCGTTCCCATCAATACATTAATGGATTCATAAAGCGTGGTATGTGTATACCATGGAATACTACTTAGCCATAAAGAATGGTGATCTAGTATCTTTTACAACAACCGAATAGAACTGAAGCCATTCTTCTAAGTGAAGTATCACAAGAGTGAAAAAACAAACACCACATGTACTCGGTACTCAGTTGAAAATAGTTGATCCACCTATGGGCACCTGGAAGGGAAACTCAGCAGGAATCAAGTAGGTGAGAGGCAGGAGGAGAGGTTGGGATGATTCACACCTGAGTGGTACAAGGCTCACATTCTGGGCACAGAAGGCACACATTCTGGGTGAAGGGCACACTTACAACTTTGAATTAAAATGTTCAAAAGCAAATTATATAACCAAAACATGTGTACCCCTGTAATAGTTTGAAATCATTTTAAAATATTGACTAATGAAGACAGTGACCTTCAGATCATATTTTTATGTTAATAGAACCAGTCTCATTATCAGAAGCAAATGTCTTTAAGGACCGATATCCTGAGGAATAAAACCAGAGCCTGGGCAGATCAGGCTACAGTGATACTTGAACGGAATTTAGCTACAAATGTCAGTGGAGACTTAACTGTGCCAATATTTTCACGAGGATTGCTATTGTTTTTTCTATTTCTCTGATTATAAAGTTCTATAGGTTTTGAATGACTCACTACAATCCTATGTGTTCCATAAGTCCTATTGTTTTTAGCATATAATTTTGCAGAATATAAGATTTACAGGAATACAAACACACAGAAATGCTATATAAAGAAATTCTTATCAAATCTAGGTGACAATAATCCAAAAAGTAGAAGATGGAGGAGAAATGATAAATGTGGGGCATGAATGGAGCAGAAGTTGTGCGGGCCTAATGAACGCTGCCTGCCAAGTGGGGTTAAATCCTCCAGGAATTTGTCAAAACATCGTCTCCCAGCTGAGCCAGTCCAGCCCTCAGCACTGATGTTCTTGGGATTAAAAAGAGTCTGAAGCAGGGATAGAATACTTCTAAGGTATTTTGCTAATAAAATAAAGCCCTCCATCTCTCCTTAAATGGAACAAGTCTGCTCTCCTCCGCCATGTCTGAAACCTAGTTCACCTCAACAAGTGCTTTGCTTTGGGGCTCTCTGTTTTCATTCTGGCTGTGACAGCCAGCCCATGTTCTTATGTCCACAATTCTGGAATGACACCTGTTGAAAACATATCAGTTAGTTGTACTCCTGGGAGGCCACAGGGAAGAAAGTGAGGGCATGGGGGTTTAGGTGAGTGCCTGAAGGAGAGGGCACCTGCAGCACCCGAGACCTGGAGTCCTGTCCCCCACCCACATCCTGCCAAAAGCCTAGCCATGCCCTTCCTGTCACCAAATGAGTAGAGCCAAAATACAACTCACTCAAGTTAACATGCAAGGGGAAAAAAGAGATAAAAAGTTTTTTATATAGCATTTCTGTGTGTTTGTATTCCTGTAAACCTTATGTTCTGCAAAATTACATTAGAGCTTTTGCTCCTAACCTGCAGGAGAGCTTGAATGCAAGGGCTCCTGGGCTCTCTTCCTCCATACCAGGGGCAGGGAGGCGTAGGGTAGTTCACAGGAAATCATCTCTGGGTGTGGCTGGAGCTTCAGCAGTTTGCATTGTCACCTTCCCTAAGCTGAGTATTTATCCTTGGATCACAATGTAAGAGAATGCTGATGTTTTAATCCCATACAAGCTTCTAATAACTGATTTGGCTGAGTCAGACAATGTGGAAATTGAGTGAAAACTTGCTGAAAATGTGCTTCTCAAATGAACTTAAGTGAGTGAATTCAAGGCAAAAAAACGTCCTGGTGAGCTAGTGTCTGAAAAGCCTTTAGGGGACTAAAACTTGCTAGTTAAATAACAAGATCAAGATCTAGGATGATGAAGCAAGGCTTTTTCAAAAAACAAATTAAAAAACCCCAAACACCCTTTACTAAAAAGACCACAGTCTTTTTGTAGCTGGAATTTCTCTCTGCCTTGGTCCCAGGGAGTCTAAGAATGAACCCACAAACCACCAAGTAAGGGAAAGGACAGATTTGACTGATGGGCAAATATTTAAGAGAAGGAGGGAGCAGAACCTTGGGGGTGGAGGGGAGCCCGAGTGGGAGGTGAGTTTGGGCCTTGTGTCTGGGGGTTTATATGCAGTTTTTCTATCCTGCAGGCAGGGTTTGGGGGAGATGGAAGGCTTGTCTGAAGTATGTCACAACCCTTTGGCGCCAGGGGATTGGGTAGAAGCTAATTTTAAAACTGCTGTGGTGCACAGGAATATGGTCCTGCCTTGGGCGCCGTTCTCTGCTCCGGGAGCAGCAGCCGGGATGAGATACTAGTCAGGCTGCTTGTTTACAACCTTGTTTGTGTTCAGAGAATCCGGCATGCAAAGGGCCTGTTTTGACCTAGGGATGGGGTCTGTGATGAGACTGATTTCTGAGTCTACTTAGGCCTAGAAAATGGGGAGTCCCTTTCCAGCCCTGAGTGGGGGAACCTTGTATCACTGCGCTGATGTGGAGTCATCATAGGTTTGGAAAAAAGAAGTAGGTGGTATTCTAATTAAAATGTTCACTTTAGGTTCCTGTGGTGATGCAAACAGCACATTAGTTGGATGTCACTGACCAGTATTTGAATGAACAGCTTACGTTGAGAAACCCAAGGTTATCTGATAGTTGTAAATGCAGTAAGTTCTCCACCTGCTATAACCTTTATCAAACTTCCCTGAGTACAGGCATTTTTCAAGCAACTAGAATATGAGACAAGTTACTTGCATACTAAACCTGTATGGTATGTAATCAGAATCTTGGTTTCAGAAAGTATGTTGTTTCTTGATATACATTGCTGTCTATTAGGAAAAACAGTGACCAATGTGTGATGAAGTGGTTTTCAAACATCAGTGTGCATTAGAATCACCTGGAAGGGCTATGAAACCGTGGATTGCTGGGCCCTACCCTCAGGGGTCCTCAAACTTTTTAAACAGGGGTTGAGGTTTTCATTCCTAACATTTACATTTCTAACAACCTGCCGGGTGATACAGAAGCTGCTGGTTGAGGGATCGCACTTGGAGAACCACAGAAAAGACACTGGCGGTGGGATGGTCACAGCCTCCATCAGGAGTTGTAGGACCTCTAATTCCTTCCAATCAGCTATTAGTGTGACCAGTGGTGCACCACTGGGTTTTAGTGAGGTTGATGAGATGGCTTCTTGCAACTCCATGTTTGAATTCCTATGTAAAATTACTGGTAAACAGAGAATTCTGTCTAAGAGTGCTGATTAATGCAACTTTACCAATTCTCCCTGAAATTCTTACCTGATTGTGAATGTTTTCCAACCAAAACTGCAAGGAAAAAGAACCCTAAGCTGTCATCATCAATCAGCTATTGCATAATCAAGGACACTGAACTCCCGAACCTATAGACTGTGCCTTGGGAGTGAGCTCTGCTTGCCCAGGTTGGGCCGGCCCCCCAGCGGTGCCCCCCAGCAGTGCCGCCACTCCAGCCTCCCAGGCTCTCAGGCGCCTAGTCTGTCTATGCCCTTTTCGTCCAATTTAGCCTGAGCTAAATTGCTTTGATTCAAGACTATTTGGTCTGGAGATTTTTAAGGGACTGGGAAGGCTCATTGATTATTTTCTTTTAGATTAAGCTAAATATGTTAAAAAGTCACTAAAGCAATGATGTCTGAAAAACCTCTTCTGCCAGAGGAAAGAAAAACCAGCAACATTTGGATCTTGTCTTTACGGCCAGGTGTGGAAAGGCAGCATATAACCAGGTCAACTCTAGAAACCATTATTTACTGTGTTGCTACATTAACCAGTTACATATTCTCTGTCTGAACTTGCTGCTGCTTCTCAAAGGTAAGTCAAGTCCTCTTTCTTCCTGGTCATCCCAGGGTCATGTGTAGGTAGCTCAGTGACTGAGTCAAGATATTTAGCTCCTTGAACGTTGCCTTATTCGGGATGGTGAGCATTGAGTCATGATGGTGGAATATAAAAACAATAATTTTGAGGTCACTTCAGACTGCTTCTTCATAAGCACCTCTTAATATTACTTATCATTAACATGCATCTCACAGAACATCCCACTCTTGCCTCAGACCCTAATCCCGTGGGTAATGGATGGTCCTAGCTGGAGAATATAGACGCAGGTTTGCATATGTAGAGCCATCTGGGCACCTTTCTAGATCTAGTGTTTTTCACTTTCAGCTAATCACAGACAAAGAAGAGAACGTCGACCAGCTTCCCTTTATAGTTGCCAATACCAGAGAAATTTTTGAAAGTGAGTCCCCAGCTATTTCTGTGCTAATTCTTCCCTGTTTCTTCTTTGAGCATAATTTTCTGGAACAGATAAGCATTTATTTAGGTTTTAAATCTGCTACCAAACCAAAATGTTTTGATTGAAAGGAAAAGACATTTAGTTTTCAGATATGGGAGATATTTTTCCTGTATTTCTAATTACAATCCAACCCTATAAAAGTTCTCTTATTTCTGCAAAATTATTTTATCTCACATTTAGAAAAGGATACTCTAAATATTATGTAATGTGGTACATTTGGAAGATGATGACACAAGCAAAGTATAACAAACTGGAACACGTTTATGAGGACTAATCAAACCACAAGCTTGAACACATTTTCCTCTAAATTGTCTTCCTGCTAAAAAAAGAAACCATTAAGGCTAATATTAAGAACATGGATTTTTCAATAAAACAGAACCAATTATCTCTCAATTTTAAATAACAAATCCTGTGTAAGATGGTTATTACTTATAACAATAATACAAGAAAATTCTCTGCAACCCAAAGGTCTTGATATATTTTACAATTTTAATGATTTTCTTAAGCATTAAAAAAGTTGATTCTAAGTGCTATGAAGATGACATTGCATAATTGGCCTTTTAAATGTCATGTAATTCAGGATGAAAGAAATAATATTAACTTCCATTTGAACAGTCCTTTACAGATTTTTATAAACAGCTTTATTAAGATACAATTCACATACTATACAATTCACTTAAAAGGGTGCAATTCAACCATTTTTAGTATATTCACAGTGTAGAGGCGAGGAGGAACTTGCCCTTTTCCGCTGAATGTTCACTGAAAGATCAACTCACAATTAAGGCAGATTAATAAGGGAAATGTTTATTTCCAAATACCATGAGCATGGGGAGAATCACAAGAGTGATTCCTCAGTGTCTCAGGGAAGGGGTGATGGGCAGGTTCCTTTACACCTGCTTTTAGAAGGGCGGCACCTGTGGCTCAAAGGAGTAGGGCGCCAGCCCCATTTGCTGGAGGTGGCGGGTTCAAACCCGGCCCCAGCCAAAACTGCAAAAAAAAAAAAAGAAGAAGAAGGGAGGGGAGAATGTGGAGTATAGGTGCAATAAGTGGTTGTTTGGGAGGATGACTAGATGGGGGAAAACAGATTGGCTTTTTAATTAACCAACCTGAGAGAGAGACAGGCATTGTGTTTTAAATGATTAGAGGCAGATCTGCTAGCATTCTTGATCTTTCCTGCAATATGCTGAGATAACAGGAGGAGGAAAGGAAGTCAGCTGCCTCCCTTTGATCTTTGGATCAGGTCAGGCTGGTTTTATAGAGATAGAGGGAAAGGCGCTTCCAAATGTTTTCTGATCTTGAATGGCCTTTAAATTAAAAATGTTCTTTATACCAAGTAGGCATATTTGGGGATGAAATTTCCTTAGCTTCTTCAACAGATATATGCAACCATCACTACAATTAAATTTAGAACATTTGATCACCTCAGAAAGAAACTCTGCACCTGGTGGCTAGCTAGCCCCTCTTCCTGCATGCCCCCCTGCCCAGCCCTAATCAACCATACTCTGTTTCTATAGATCCCCCTATTCTGAACTTTCATGTGAATGGAATCATATCACATGTGGCCTTTGGTGATTGGCTCTTTCACCTAAAAGAATGTTTCCAAGGTTTATCTATGGTGTAAGATACATCAGTATAATTCCTTTTTAGGGCTAGGTAATATTCCATTATATGGATATATCATAATTTGTTTACCCACTTGTCTATCAATCGATCTTTGAGTTATTTCGAGCTTTTAGATATTTGAAATGATACTGCTATAAACATTCATATACAAATTTTAGTGTGAACATATGTTTTCATTTCTTCTGGGAATATACCTAGGAATGGAAATGCTGGATCATATGGTAATACTTAATTACTTAAGGTACTGTCAGACTGTTAAGCAAAATGGCCACACCATTTTATTGTCCCACCAGCAGTGAATGAGTGTTCAGATTACTTTACATTCTTGCCAAACTTGTTATTATAACTTTTTGATTTTTACCCCTACATGGGGGTGGAATGGTATCTCACTGAGGTTTTGATCTGCATTTCCTTCCTGGCTAATGATGTCAAGCATCTTTTCATGTGCTTATTGGACATTTGTATATCTTTCTTGGAGAAATGTATGCTCAGATCACTTACCCATTTTGAAATTCAGTTGTCTTTTTATTATTGAGTTCTAAAAGTTCTTTATATATTCTGGATACAAGTACCTGATAAGTTATTTGGCAAATGTTTTTCTACCATTCTACAAATATTTCACTTTCTTGATGGTGTTTGTTGAAGAACAAAAGTTCTTAATCTTAATAAAATCTTATTCTTTCTCTTATTGTTCATGCTTTTGGTTTCATATCTATGAATCTTTTGCTAAATCTAAGATCATTTAAGATTTATACCTGTGAGTTTTTTTCTATAAGTTTTATAGAAGTTTTAGCTCTTAACCTTAGGTCTCTGGTCCATTTTGAGTCAACTTTTGCATATGGTGTGAGGTAAAATCCAATACCATTCTTTTACATATGATTATCCATATGTCCAGCACAATTTGTTGAGAAGAATATTCTCTCATTGAATATGCTTGGCACCCTTGTCAAAAACCAGTTGACCACAGATGAATGGGTGTATGTCCTGACTGTCTCTCAATTCTATTCCACCATGCTCTCTGTGTGTCTAGAACCTTGTGCCAGAGCCACACCATCTTGATTATAGGCTTTCTGGTAAGTTGTGAAATGGGGAAATCTGAGTCTTCCTACCAGTCCTTCCTTTTCAGAATATTGTTGATATTGTAGGTCCCTTGTAATTTCATATGAATTTTTGATTAGTTTGTCTACTTCTATAGAGAAATCAGCCAAGATTCTGGCAGGGATGACATTGAATCTGTATTTTAGTTTAGTAAGTATTACCAACTTAATGTTAAGTCTTTTGATCCATGAATATGGGTTATTTTTCACTTATTTAGATCTTTGATTTCTTTCAATGATGTTTTGTAGTTTGACATTAGGTTTTGCACTTCTTTTGTTCAATTTATTCCTAAGCGTTCTTTTTGATGTTATTGTGAAAAGAATTGCTTTCTTAATTTGATTTGCAGATTGTTTGTTACAAGCAGTTAGAACTACAATTGATTTTTTTAATGTGGCTCTTGTATCTGTGCCCTGTGTTGGACTCATTTATTAGCTTTTATCATTTTTTAATGGATTCCTTAGAATTATATATATATATATGATCATGTTATCTGAGAATAAAGACAATTTTGTGTCTTCCTTTTCAGTTTGATAGGTTTTTTTGTTTGTTTGTTTTGTTTTGTTTTTTTGGAATTAAAAAAAAGATCTTGATGTTCCACCCTTTTAGTTACAATTGGGACAACTGGGAGAGGGGGAAGATTTGGAGTGGGATGGGGAACCAGCAGGGGCTCAATGGCTGGAAGTCTATCCATTTAGGTTTTGTACTGGAGGGGCTCATGGCCAGTTTCTTTGAAAAGACACGTGCGGATGAGGGATTCCGGCACCGAGAAGGGGTCGCAGTTGGCAGAGGGCCGACAGTCTGCAAAGTAACCCTTCTCCTCCCGGCCGACAGTCCGGGAAATGTGGATGCTGGCACTACGGTTGGCTACACTGGCAGAAAAGTCGTTGATGTTGGAGGTTTTGTGGAATCCAGCGAGGCCCGGGCATTGTCCAGGCCCACCTTGGGATCGCAGGTGCTAATTGCAGTGCTGTGCCGCTTGCTTAGTTTCTGGATGGCCTCCTCAGACCATCCTCCTCCCACGTGGCCTTGGTGCTCAAGTTGGTATGGCAGCCTGCACCATTCCACTTCCCAGGAATGGGCTTGGGATCAAAGGTTGCTATCGCTGCAGAGTCATCACACACGCGGGATGCAAGATGAAACGAACTACCCAAAGACGCTCTCCCTGCCGATTTCTTCTCAGGGTCGGATTTGGAATTCCCACTGGGCAGGCAGGACCTCGGCTTTACTTCCCCGGCAATCTTGACTCCACCATACGAGCAGGCTCGGTCATAAGCCTCCACGGTATCCCCACCCTAGGCTCTGTCCGCTCCCATGCCACAGTAAGACCGGACCTGAGGCCCAGGGAAGCTGTCGGTGGGCAAAGGAAGGGGTGCCCATTTGTCCCCATCAGAGTGTATTCCTGCCTCATTCCAACCCAGGGCTCCTGGGTGCCCACCATGCCCGCTTACAGGTGTGCCTCAAATTGGTCTCCACAGGCTTTCGATTGTACTTGAAAACGTCACAGAACCCCCGCTTGTCGGGGTCCTTGTGGAAGGGGTCCCAGAACACGGCAGCAGCACTAGGCATTTATCACTGTTGGAGCCCTCAGACTGTGAGCCATCAAAATTCTACTCAGGGGCAGCGCCTGTGGCTCAAAGGAGTAGGGCACCGGCCCCACGTGCTGGAGGTGGCAGGCTCAAACCCAGCCCTGGCCAAAAACTGCAAAGAAAAAAAAAAATTCCCACTCGGGTAACTCTTCTGCACACTTGGGCTGGTAGTCCAGCTGCCAGCCTCGCAGCGCAGAGCTCCCGTGCCATCGACCCAGATATACATGGCTTGGACTCTCTCGCCCTGAGGCAGGGACGTCTACGCCTGCTGAGGCCTTGTTTCAGTGGGAACTTACTGAGGTGGCCGTGGGGGAAGGTGTTCTGGTGGCGGGCAGGTGGGCTGCGTGCGGGTGGGCGGCCGCGGAGTCAGGGGAAGAGCGCAGGGGAGGCGGTGTGCTGCGCAGACGCCCTGCTCTTCTCCTACCCTCCACTCTATCTTTTTTTTTTTTAATTAGATCAAAGCTGTGTACATTAATGCAGTCATGGGGTACAGTGTGCTGGTTTTATATACGATTTGAAATATTTTCACCAAACTGGTTAACATAGCCTTCATGTCATTTTCTTAGTTACTGAGTTAAGACATTTATATTCTACATTCAGTAAATTTCCCATGTACCCTTGTAAGATGGACCATAGGTGTGATCCCACCAATCACCCTCCCTCCACCATCCTCCCCTCCCCTCCCTCTCCCCCTTCCCCATATTGGCTATAATTGGGCTATAGCTTTCATATGAAAGCTACAAATTAGTTTCTTTTTTTTCCCCTTCTAATATTGACATTTTTCCTTTTATTTCATTAGAGAATTTTCCAGTGATAACATTAGATGTTTAACCAGCAGTAAAAAACTAATTATACAGGTGGTAATGATACTCTTCTTCCTTATCGCATGTGTCTAAAATTTCTGTATAGCATTTTTGCCATATTTTTGCAATACAACTTTTACAAGTTTAGGAAAGTTTCTTTCTATTTCTACCTCATTGATTTTTTATTTATTTATTTATTTTGTTAAATCATAGCTGTGTACATTAATA
>NW_003852448.1:711992-714479 GCF_000181295.1 Otolemur garnettii
TGCAATAAACATTCTGGTACAAATATCTTTGTTGTAATGTGATTTTTGGTCTTCTGGATATATACCTATTAGAGGAACTGTAGGATCAAATGGCAGGTCTATTTTCTTGATAGGACTTTTATTTATTTCTTTTTCTTGCCTATTTCCCTGGCTAGAAGTTCCAATGAAGTGTTAAATGTAAGTGGTGAGAGTAAATGTCTTTATCTTGTTACAGACTTTTGGAGGGAGTGCATCCATTTTTCCTTGTTAAGCATGATATTAGCTGTGAGATTTTGTAGACAGGCTTTATCTACAAATAATTAAATAATAAATAATATTGAATGTTTCCATTATGAAAGGGTGTTGGTTTTGTAAAGCATATTTTTTGTTTATATTGAGATGATTAAGTGGGTCTGTTTTTATTATGTTGTGATAATGATTTTTGGATTTTGAACCCACTTGGTCAGGTGTATGGTTCTTTTTGTATTTTTAGTTTGTATTTTTTTGAGGATTTTTGTGTCCATATTCACAAGATACATACATACATTGTTATATATTTTTCTTGTGATATCCTTGTTCTGTTTTGTATCAGGGTAATAAGACTGTCCTCGTAAAATGAATTGAAAAGCATTTTATCCTCTTTTGTTTTTTTGAAGAGTTTATTAAAAATTGGTATTAAGTTGTTTCTAAAATGTGCAGTAGAATTTACCTGTGATATCATCTGGTTTTCCTTTATTGGTAGTTTTTTTTTATTAAATCATAGCTGTGTACATTAATGCAACCATGGGGTACAATGTGCTGTTTTTATGTACAATTGGAAATGCTTTCATCAAACTGGTCAACATAGTGTTCACGGCATTTTCTTAGTTATTGTGTTAAGACATTTATTTTTCATGACTAATTCATTCTCTTCACTTGTTATCAGTCTGTTTAGATTTTCTGTTTCTGCTGGAATCAATTTCAGTAGTTTGTGACTTTCCAAGAATTTACCTACTTAATTTATGCAAACATTAAATTATTAGCATATAACTATTCATACTGTTCCATGATTAGCCTTTTTATTTCCATGAGGTCAGTAGAAATGTCTCTCTTTCATTTCTGTTTTTAGTAATTTGAATCTTTTCTCTTTTTTTATTGCTAAAGTTTCATAATTTTTTTGATTTTTTTTTTTAAAGAACGAGCTTTTGGTTTCATCAGATTCCTCCATTGTATTTCTAGCCTCTATTTCCTCAATTTTTAATTTAATCTTTATTGTGTCTTTCCTTCTGCTTGCTATAGGTTTAGTTTGCTAGTCTTTCTGGTGTCAGAGGGAAAAGTTTCGATTAGAAGATTAGAGATTTTTCTTTTCTTTCTAAGACAGGGATTTACAATTGTAAATTTTCCTCTAAGTATTGTTTTATTTATATATTAAAAGTTTGGATATACCGTGTTTTCATTTTCATTCATTTCAAAGTATTTTCTGATTTCCCTTTTGATTTATTCTGTGACCTGTAGGTTATTTACAAGAGTCCTGTTTACTGTGTACATGTTTGTGAGTACCCCCCCTGCTATTGTTTTCTAATTTGTTCCATTCTTGTCAGTAGACAATACTTTGTATCATTTCTATTCCTTTAGATCTATTGACATTTACAGCCTAGCATGTGACCTACTGGGGAGATTATTGCACATGTACTTTAGAGTATTTGGTAGGTATCTGTTAGGTCTTGTTGATTTATAGTGTACCGAATTTCTATTTCCTTAATAATTTTCTGTCCAGCTATTTTATCCATTACTGAAAGTGGGGTATTCAAATCTCCACTTATTATTGCATTTTCTATTTCTCCCTTAGTTTCTCTCTGTTTTTGCTTCCTGTAGTTTGATGCTCTGCCATTAGGCACATACTTATTTATTATTTTGATATCTTCCTGATGCTTTGATGCTGTTGTCATTATAAAATATTCCAGTATTTCCAGCAACATTTTTGTTTTAATATTGATATAACCTCTCCAGCTTTTTTTGCGGTTGCTGTTTTCATGTCTTTTCCCATCCTTTCACTTCTTTCAAACTATTCGTGTTTTTGAATTTAAAGTGTGCCTGCTGTATATAGCAAATGGTTGAATTCTGTTTCTTATCAAGTCTGAAAATTTCTTTTGATTGGGTTGTTTAATTCATTCATATATAATATTACTATTAATGCAATTGGATTACATCTGCCATTTTACTGTTTGTTTTCTAAAAGCCTCGTGTATATTTGTCCTTTATCTCTCTTTTACGGATTTCTTTTGCTTGAATGAATATTTTCTACTGCGTCATTTTAATTTGCCTTTTCCACCATTTTTTGAGTTTTATTTTAAATAGTTGCTATAGGATTTACCATAAACATCTTATCAGAATCAGCTTTGGAGTTTTACTAGCTTAATTCCAGGGCACATAAAAATGTTACTCCTGGCTTGGTGCCCGTAGCACAGTGGTTACAGTGCCAGCCACATACACCAAGGCTGGTGGGTTTGAACCCAGGCCAGCTAAACA
>NW_003852448.1:715966-725009 GCF_000181295.1 Otolemur garnettii
TAGTCTTATCTATTTCACTTTCTTTTTGTCTGGTTTTACCATTACATAGATGTTCATGTCTTAACAATATTCTACATTTGCTGAGTCTCTGATCCTTTATTATTATTATTCTTTTTTTCTCTGTACTTTGAATTGCAGAATTACAGAATCTCTATCAACCTATTTTTAAGTTCATTAATTCTTCTGTCAATTCAAATACACTGGTAATCTCCTCTAATGAATTTTTTTTCATTTATTATAATTTTCAACTCCAAAATTTTCATTTTTAAAAACAATTTCTATCTATTTCTTCATTGATAGTCTCTATTCAATGCAACACGGTCATCGTACCTTACTTCTTTAATCATGCTTCTCATTGGTTCTGTGAACTAGACCCTACAAACTAGCTCTGCAAATGAATCCAATCAAACTGTGGTTCCTTAGAAGAAATAGTTTCTGAAGTCAGTGTTTAATCTTTGTTTTGCCCCCCAGGAAGGCTTTTCTAACTCCCTTATTCCCTGGTTCTCTCCTGCAAACTGGTGACCTACAGTCTAGGCTGTATTCTCATTAAATCCATGAATCGCTTCCCACTTAGTTTCAAAGTAACATCTACTGTTTTTAGAGCATCCTTAGTTTTGACCTTCCCCACACTCATTGCAAATTAAGTCCTTTCCTTTGGGGAAGGATCAGAAAATACCTCTTTTATGGTTTTATGGCTGTCCCCTCCCTCTACTCCCCAGTAATATGATCTGAGCAGGGTTTTGGAGCTGGGTATAGGAACAGTGGTGATCCTCTCTCTGAAGGACACCCCCACTCTAGGAGCTTCATACTCTGTGCAAGAGAGGGGAGCAGCAGCCTCTTCTCATCTTAGCATTTATGTCCTGTATGGAACCCTCACCTCACAAGCCATGGCAAAGAGAGTCAGGGCCCCGGTATTCTCAGCACACCTTGTGCAAGGTAAAGCCTCCATTCCATAGAGGAGGCTGGGCAGCAGAAAAGTGCCCTTCTCTCTCATTTGCATTCACCTGGAAAACAGCCTAGTAACAGGTCCCTGGGGCAAGAGGAGAAACACCAAGGTCCAGCTCCTCGTGGGAAGAAAGACGTCTGTGCTCCTGGCTGCGGCAGAGTTGAGTCTGCCTCATGGGGCACAGGGGAGACTGAGTGGTCTTGACTCTCGACATTCCTACTTCATTTTCTTGAATAGATGCTTCTTTATTTGTTGTTTGCCCTTAGAAAAAAATTCAGAGGATTTAAACTTGTTGCTTGTTTGGTTTGTGATTTTTATCAGGTTCACTGATGAGTGGGCTGCTGGAGCCCTCACACTGTCATGGACGAAGTTGGTCTCCTCCCATCTGTTACTGGCAGTAAAGTAGTGTCACATACTTTTCTCACTCTTGTTAGCTACTTACATAGACTTTAGTAACCATGCCATTAAGTAGAGTTGAAGTTGACATTTATTGAGCAAGAATTCTGTATCAGACACTGGAAGCATAAAGATAACTATGATCAGTTTTTCCCTTTACAAAGGGAAGATATAGAGATATGGAGGAAACTCGATAAGTCATTGCAGAAATCAGAGGGGGATTTGAACACCAAGTCATTTGAACCTTAATCTCACTCATGTATTGTGCCTTCTATTGGATCTTGGGGAATATATAAAAATGTGGGAAATATAATTTCCTACTTGAATGTCAAAATTATAATTCTTTCACCTTATCAAAGATTGAAGGTGTGGAAATTACAGAAATCTCTTTCCTGCCTGATGTATTCTAAGTTTTATGATATTACCCTTCTGATTTCAGCTTGCAATAATACTAGGCATCTATATTTTTTGGTGGGATATTGAGAGTCCAGTTTTTTGTTAGTGAAAATGTCCTAAGTTTCAATTGCTACTTAAAATTCCTGGAAGAGAAGATAGTCATTTTGGAGGAGAAAACGGCATTGCCATAAATCAAAGTGAAAGCTTAAAAATGATTACACTGAGACGGTAAGAACAGCCTTTAAACGGAGAGAATCTGAGCCCAAATAAGAGCATTTTGTGGTACCAAGACTCTAGCACTGATGAGCATGGTCTGACTGATGCCACTGGAGTATCAGTACCATATTGGGAGGGGAGCCTTCAAGGTTTGGAAGCCACAGAACAGCTGTGTCAACACCCTGAGGTCAGGGAGGTTCTGAACATTGTGGACCCCAAACAAGAGCAATGTCACCATGAGACAGATGTGAGAGAGATGAGGGTCTCTTAGAAATTTAAGGGGGGAGAATTGATTAAAAGGGCAGTGATGGGACAAGGAAATCACTCAGGGAAAGATAATATATCTTTTGGAGAAATTACTTGATTGCAAAGACGAGGCAGCAAACGTCAGGCTTGACTGAGCAAAAGTTACACTGCAAGATGGCAGAGCCGCTAGAGAAATATCAAATGAAGGAGAGAGAACTTGAAGTAGAAAAACACTTTGGTCCCAAGAAAGAAGAGTCATTGGTAGAACAGTCGTGCAAGGAGCTGGCCCAAGAACAGGTAAAGAAAAACAAACTCAAAGGCCCAAGTGAGACACAGCCGCAAATCTGTGCCAAAGAAAAATGGAAAAGTCCAAGACAAGAACAAGTCCAAAGGAAGTGAAGTGTGAAATTTGTGGTCTCAGGAAAGGAAACATAGCAATGTTCTCTCATCCCAGGAGAGAGAATTGAAGGCATTGTCAGGGTGTTACCACAGCACCATCAGTCCCTGCGGGAGAACACACAATAGGTGATAAAGCCAGAACCAGCAGAAGACCAAGTTGGGCGGAGCAGGAACACAACTTGCAGAAGGAGGTGGTGGTTGTGGAGCTACAGTGGGAGAGTAGCTGCGTCCTCACTTATGCAAGGGAGGGCTGGACCTGTAGCTGTGACCCAGGGCTTTTTGCTTTGTTTTGCTTTTTGGAGTGACTGAGGCTTGTTGGGTTCCTAGGGACCAGAAGGGCCTCTCCTCTGCAGGTCCTGAAGCAAGAGGATCAATACCAGGCTGAGTCCATTTTGAGTGTCTTGAGATGGCAGCAACGACTAATTTTAGCAAAGGCTATTCCAGGGGGGTAAAACTTCTGCAGCATCAAGAATCTGGTTTAAGAGTTACCTGGGCAGGGACAAAATACCCCAAGTGCAGTTGTGAAGAGATGACAAGATCAAGGGAAATTGAGTTTCTCATACTCAACTGATTCATAGGAATGTGATCTGAAGGAAGTGGGGCAAAAAACCACGTGGGGACAGCAAGATGGCAGGCCACAGGGGACGGACAGGTGCACTGGGCAGACTGAAGGCTGTGCTCCAGATCAGCACCCTGACAGCCGGCAGAGCAAAGCCTGGAAGCCTGTCATAAGTAGACAGTGGCCTGGTAAAGAAAAACCAAAATGACAAAAGTATGAAATAGGAGTGGCCCCAGTTGTTTTGTAGTTATCCCAATGACCAACAATCAGCTTTTAAAATTTTTATGGATTTTCTTTAAGAATTTTCGGAGAAAATGTGCCAAGTCAGTAATCTCATTGATATGGTGATCTTTTAAAAACTTTTATACCCAGAGATCCAACTTTTATTTTATTTATTTTATTTTTAAAATTATTTATTTATTTATTTATTTAGGCCTTTTGCATTGGCTAACCCTCTAGTATGGTTTCGAATAGAAATTATTACACTGGGCATTTTTATCTTAATTGTGGCGTTGGGGGAAATAGTATTTCATCGCTAAATATGATGTTTACTAGAGGGTTTTACAGATATTCTAAGTTGCCAAGAGTTATTTTTTTTAAATCAATTTTAAAAATCTCTTTTAAGAACCAGCATTTAACTTTCTTTCTTTCTTTTTTTTTTTTTTTGTTAAGTCATGTATACATAGATCATGAATACATTTATGCCTTTGTGGGATTCAATGTGTTGATTATTTATACAAAGTGTAGTGCTTACATCCTACTAATTAACATAGCTTTCACCTCATTTACTTAATCACAGTGTTAAGACATTTGTGTTCAATACTTGATAGATTTGACTTGTACCCTTGCAATATGCTCCATAGGTGTGGTCCCACCATTAACCCTCCCTCTATAGAATCATCCTCTCTCTTCCCATCTGCTCCCTTCCCTCCTTCATCCTGGGATATAGTTGTGATTCATCTCTCATATGAAAGTGTGAGTGATTATAAATTGGTTTCATACTAGTACAGAGTACATGGATTTTTTCCCATTCCATTTAGATTTATTTTAAATTTGTCACTATTACCTATTTCATTTTCTCTTTTCTTCTCTTTCATCCCTTTCCTCCCTCCTTCTTTTCTTCTTTTTCCCAGGACATTATCTCCAGTCTGTGATTTTAAAATTATTAGCCCACAGCCACAACCAAACAGGGAACAGGAGGGGAAAAACATTTTCTTTTTCTATTTCAAGTTTATATATACTTCTTTACTTACTTACTTACTTATTTACTTATTTATTAGAGATGGGAACTTGCTACGTTGCCCAGGCTTGTCGCAAACTCCTGGCCTCAAGCAATCATCCTGCCTCAACCTCCCACAAAGTGGGGCAGGCATCTGGCTGGGGTGGACCAGGTGAGACCACGGACGGCAACATGTGTCCCACTGGGGAGTCACCTTGATGAGCACAGAGCTCACCCCAGACCTACTGAATCAGAACCTCCCTCCAGGGCAGGCCCAGACAGCTGTGATTTTACACGCCCTTCTGTGGTCCTGATACATGCTGAAGTGTGAGAGGTACTGATCTGGGCTGGGAACCCTGGCCTGGGCTGTGGCATTAGGGATGGGGAAGCAGGGGCAATTCAGGAGAGATTTGGGAGAAGTACCAGTAGAGCCCAGTGACCCATAGGAAGTGAACCAGCAGACCACAGTGTGTTTTGACTCTCGAGACTTTCACTGGGTCTTGGTGGTCTCTGTTGTTCACGGGTGGGCCATACAAGAGATGAGCAGGTCTGGAGCCCAAAGAAGCAACGACTTCAGTATTGGGCTTGGGATGCTGGGGAGATATCCAGGCATAAGTATCCATTAGAAAATTAGCTGTAGGACCCGTAATGTGGAAGAGCTTGTCAATTCAGATATCAGGGTTATAATTCATCAAAAGAAGATGTTGGAACTGAATTTACATAATGTTGTCATATTGAAACTCAATGTCGGGTTAAATGAGAAAGCACTGTTACAGCTCTCAAGTCACATAAAAATGTAACAATGTAATATTTCTCTGAGCTAGTCTGGAGGAAGTAAAAAAAAATCAAGTGAAGCCATTCTCCTTATTTAAGAGACTAAAGTATTCAAATTCTAGACACTCAAGCAAAATGAGGAAAAAGCTTTCTATCTCAGCACACTCCAAAAAGTATCTGCCCCCCTCTCCCTTGCTCTGGTTGAGTAGGAAGGAAGTTAGTGACCTGTCATCTTCCCGTTAGTGAGTTCTGGGTTTACTGGGGCCATATGTAAATCCTGGGACTCCTAAAGCCAGGATGGCTCTACACTCTACACTGACCATAGGTTCCAAGCTAAAAGTCACAGTATGCTGTCACATGGGCTTTTTTTTTTTCTGATTTAAATATTTACTTAAAAGACTATTACAAAAGATGACAGTTAAGGAATCACTTTTTATTGAACAATAAATATTATTGTTTTCTGTTTCAGATCCACCTGGATGCTTTAAAATTCAAATGCTTAGGTTCTCCTGTGTCAGAATATGCCAGAATATCCAGGAGTCTGCATTTTAACAATTATTCAAGTATTTATTTGCATATGACAGTTTGAAAATCATGGTGGCTCACACCTGTAATCTCAGAACTCTGGGAGGCTGAGATGGGCAGATTGTTTGAGCTCTGGAGTTTGAGATCAGCCTAAGCAAACATGAGACTCCATCTTTATTAAAAATAGAAAAGCTAGCCTCACATTGTGGCCAGTGCCTGAGGTTCCAGTTACTCAGAAGGCGAGGCAAGAGTATCACTTGAGCCCAAGAGTTTGAGGTTGCTGTGAGCTATGATGCCACAGAACTCTACCCAGGGTGACAGAGTGAGACTCACACACACACACACACATTTGAGAATCACTGATCTAGGCTAGTTTACAGTAGAATCTCGGCAAGTTTACTACCCAAGGGACTATAACAAATTAGTCAACATATGGAGGTGGTCAACATAAGGCACTTCCATTGAGTACATGTGGTGTATGTCCAGTCTGTGAAAATTAGGTCAATTTAAAGAGATGGTCAATGTGGGGAGGTGGTCAACTATGGAGGTTCTGTATTTTCAGACTGGTCACAGAATTTAGCATGCAACGTTTTAGGTCCTGAATTTGTTCATAGGCATTTTGTGTAATAAGGAGAGGTTCCTCCTTCATAGGGGACTTTGAGTATTTGATTGAGAGTGGGTTTTAAATTACTCAATCTATATATTAAAAGACTTCAATTATAAATTAAATCACATTCTTATACTCTTCTGCTTTATACTTTTATTTAGGAGTTGTTTGATGTAAGTGGCTGACAAGTCCTCTGTCTCAGATTTCTACCTTAATTTCTAAAAGTAACACTTCCTTGGAGAGAAAGGTGGGCGGTGCAACATCTAATCTAATGGACAGGCACATTAAATCTCAAGAGATCCAGTTCAATATTCTGTAAAGGGAACTGGCATTGAGCCTAACAGAAAATGCTTAGCAATCTTTGAGAGGAAAGGTTTCTACTGGAAATGTTGTAATGTCCTGTGTTGATTCCAGGATGTCTCATTTATTACCACCATCACTGTTGGTATCGTCTGCCATCGCTGTTGGAATGTTTTAAACAAATTTTGCATCTTAGGTAATGGAAGAGAGTATATATGTAGAAGGACTTAAATTTAATTTTCATGATTGAATAGAGAAGTTAATGACTTAACCCTGTGCCCTAAATTACTAAAACTGAATGGCAAGAGGCCATCCACATTTATGGAAAAGGTCTCTTGACTTGGCAAAAACATTAAGTTTGACCTGAAGGAAGAAACAACCTGAGTTTTAAGCAAAGTTGAATGAGAACTGTTGGCCAGAACTCACTAGAAAAGGGATGTGTCCAGAAGCAAGATGGATGTGTTCTAATAGTTTTGTAGGGCTATACAGCAAAGTAGCACAGTTCTGGGGGCTACCAAGATCAAGGTACTGGCAGGCCACACTCTCTCTGGAGGAACCAGAGAAGGTCTGGCCCAGGCCTCTCTCCTGGGTTCTGGGAACGTTGGCTTGCATCGGCATCACTCCCAGCATCATGTGGCATTAGCCCTGTGTCCGCGTTTCTTTCTGTGTACAAATTTCCCCTTTTTATGAGGACACCAACTATATTAGATTGGGAGGCCAGCCTACTCCAGTATGACCTTAACTTTTTGTATTATAAACTGACAATTTGTATAAATTAATAGGGCACAAAGTAGTGTAACAATTTATGAATACAATGCAGAATAATTGAATCAAGCTATTTCACATATCTATCAAATACTTAACTTTTTTGGTGGTCAGACATTTGAAATTTACTCTCAGTGACTTGGTATGTACAACACTCCATTGCTAACTTTATTCACCAAACTGTGCAATAGAATTCAAAAATAGAAAAAAGCATATTCTTCCTGTCTCACCTGGATTTTATGCCCTTGACCATCATCTCTGCACCCTCCAGCATCCCAGCCTCTATAACCACCATTCTAGTCTCTGCTTCTGTGAGTCAATTATTTTAGATTCCACACAAAGTGAGAATATGCAGTATTTGTCTTTCTGTATCTGACATTTCATTTAGTGTAAGATTCTTTAATTACATCTATGTTGTCACAATGTCCCTCTTTTACTAAGGCTCTATAGTAGACCACTGTATGTGTGTATATATGTGATATATATGTGGACATATATATACACACACATATGAATATGATACATGTGTATGCATATGATATACATATGTCTCACATTTTCCTTATCCATTCATCTGTAGATGGACCCATAAGTTAATTCCATAACTTGGCTATCATGAATAGTACTGCGATAAGCAGGAGGTTGCAGACATTTCTTTGACAAACTGATCTCAAATCTTTTGGATAAATACTTAAGAGTGAAATTGCTGGATCATATGGCAATTCTATGAATTTTTAGTGTTTTGAAGAAAGCTCCATACTTCTTCTATCAGGGCTATACTAATTTATATTCCCACAATAGGGTCCAGGGGTTCCCCTTTCTCCATCTCCTCACCAATACTTCTTCTATTTGAAAAACGCCATTCTGACCGGTTTGAGATGATATCGCTCTATGGTTTTAATTTGCATTTTTCTGATGATTAATGATGTTGAGCATTTTCAAATAGATCTGCTGACTATTTATATGTCTTACTTTGAAAAATTTATATTCAAATCCCTTGCATATATTTAATTGCTTTTTTCTTTGTTATACTATTGAATTATTTGAGCTCTTTATATAATAAGCTCTTTATAATATAAGTTATAACTAACCCCTTATTAGATGTATGGCTTAAAAATATTTTAACTGGCCATCTCTGAGCACTGTTAATGTTTATTTGGTGGTGCAGAAGTTTTTTGTTTGATATAATCCCATTTGTCTGTTTTTCTTTTGTTGCCTGTACTTTTGTGGTCAAATTCAAAAATTTTCATTCAGATCAGGGTCATGTAAGTTTTCCCCTATGTTTTCTGCTAGTAGTTTGAGACTTTGTGGTCTTATGTTTAAGTCTTTAATCCATTTTGAGTTGATTTTTGTATATGGTATGAGATAAGGGTCACATTTCATTCTTCTACACAGGGATATTCAGTTTTCCTAACACTATCTATTGAAGAAACTTCCCTTTTCCCATTGTGTAGTCTTGGCACATGTGTTGAAAATCATTGACTGTAATCATGTCTGTGCTCTATATTCTGTACCATTGGCCAATGTGTCTATTTTTAAATGTTTTCCCAGTGCCATGCTGTTTTAATCACCATAGCTTTGTAGTTAAATTTGAAATTAGGTAGTGTGATCCTTCCAGCTTTGTTCTTTTTGCAAGATTGCTGCAGCTGTTCAGGATTTTTCTGTGTGTTTTTTTCTTTTCTTTTCTTTTCTTTT
>NW_003852448.1:725029-729976 GCF_000181295.1 Otolemur garnettii
TTTTTTTTTTTTTTGTTGTTGTTCCATATGAATTTTAGGGTTGCTTTTCCTATTTCTATGAATAATGATGTTGGAATTTTTGATAAGGATTGAATTGAATCTATAGATTGTTTTGAGTAGAATGGATATTCTAACAATATTAATTCTTCTAGTCCATGAACATGGGATGTCTTTCCTTTGCATCTTCTTCAATTTCTTTCATTGACTTTTTATAGTTTACAATGTATTCCTTGGTTAAATTTATTCCTAAGTAGTTTATTATTTTCCTTATAGTTATTGTAAATAAGGTTATTCTCTTAATTTCTATTTTGGATGATTTGTTGTTAGTGTATAAAAACTACTAATTTGTGCATGTTGATTTTGCATTCTGCAACTTTATTGTATTAATTCGTTAGTTCTAACAGTTTTTTGGTGGAGCTAGTAAGATTTACTGTATATATACATAAGATCATGTCATTAGCAAGCACTATTTGGATGTCTTTTACTTCTTTTTCTTGCCTCATCTTAACTAAGTGCATCTTCAATGATCCTATTTCAAATAAGGTCACTTTCTGAGATGCTGCAGGTTAGAACTTTAACATATGGATTGGGGAGGACATAATTCAACCAATAATAAGAGACATCAGAATCTATAAAATAGTCTAAGAATCAAGGATGTGAATAGTATGTTGATGGTGAAAAAATATTTTCTCACTTCTCCAGTCCTATCCTAAGGTCTGTTATCCTTGAGAAAAGACATAAACATTCAATACTAAAGTAGAAAAATCCTGGGCTGGGCACGGTAGCTCAAGCCTATAATCCCAGCATTTGGGAGGCCAAGACAGGTGGACTGCCTGAGCTCATGAGTTCGAGACTAGCCGAGCAAGAGTGAGACCCTGTCTCTAAAAATAACCAAGTGTTGTGGTGAGCACCTGTAATCCCAGCTACTTGGGAGGCTGAGGCAAAAGGATAGCTTGAACCCAAGAGTTTGAGGTTACTGTGAGCTGAGACACCATGGCACTCTACTGAGAGTGACCAAGTGAGATGGTCTCAAAAAAAAAAAAAAAAGTAGAAAGGTCCTGACAGATCATTTCAATCTTATGGTATATATATGAAAAGTGAAGTCTCCAGAGTTAAAGCAAGGTACTCAGTCAATGGTATAGTAGCAAATCCAAAACTGGAATCTAAATCTTATTTCCTGGACTCCATCCCACGGGTCCAGCTTACAAGGAGCTGAGATATTGTAAACAGTTTTGCCCTTGACACCAAACATTAGTTACTATTCTCTAAGTGTTAAAGGCAAGGGACAATTATGTTTGGAAATGCAGTTGGGCACCTGAGACCCCACATCTCTCTTTAAGTTGTCCTTAAGGTTTCATTGGCCCTTGGACTTTCTAAGGGCACAGACTGAAATTCCTGAAGCATCTTGGACAGTGCTCTGTGCTTTATACATTGCCCCTCTGTGTCTCTATTTTTACCTTCACAATTTTTCTGTCCTATTGTCTCAGAGCATTGCCCATCTCTCAAAAATGTATTAATCTAATTTATTTCCTTCTTAATAAATGATAGATAATAATTTAGTGGTAATAATCAAGTCTTCTACTCCCTCTCCATATCTATGAGCTTTTGGGACTTTCTGAGTGATATTTTTGGAGAATAAAATAAGACATACCAATTTTTTTCACAGTCTTTAGGTTGCCTTTTCAATTTTTGATTGTTTTCTTTGCTGTGCAGAAGCTTTTTAGTTTTATGCACTCCCACTTGCTGATTTTTGTTTTTGTTTCCTGTGTTTTTGGTATCATACCTGTAAAATCATTGCTAAGACCAGTGTCATAAGGCTTTTGCCCTATGTTTTCTTTCAGAAGTTTTTCAGTTGCTGGTCTTATATAAGTCATCAATCAAATCATGAGAGTTGATTTTTGTGAATGGTATAAGAATCCAATTTTATTATTTTGCAAATAGATACACAGTTTTCCCAATAGCATTTATTGAAAAGTTATCCTTTCTCCATTGTGTATCTTTGGCACCCTTTACTCAATATACATAGATTTATTTCTGGGATCTCTATTCTGTTCCATTGGTCCATATGCCTGTCTTGACACCAGCACCATAGTGTTTTGAGTCCTATACCTTTGTAATAAATTTTGAAATCAGGAAATGTGCCTACAACTTTGTTCTTCTCAAGATTAATTTATCAATTTGTAATTTTTTCTGGTTCCATATAAATTTTAGAATTTTTTATCTATTTCTGTAAAAAGCCCATTGGGATTTCAAGAGGGATTGCATTGAATATTAAGTTGCATTGAATAGCATAGACATTTTAACAATTCTAAATCTTCCAAACTGAATATCTGATACAAAATAGTTAGTCTCCAAAACATATAAGGAACTTCTACAACTAAATGGGACAACACACTAATAACCTGATTGGAAATGGGCTAAGGATTTGAGTAGACATTTCTCAGAAAAAGACATACAAATGACCAGCAGGTATCTGAAAAAAAGTTCAATGTCACTCATCATCAGGGAAATGCAAACTAAACCCAAAATGAGATGTTACTTCATACCTGTTATTATGGCTATCATCAAACAAAACAAGAGATAAAAAGTGTTAGCAAAGAATAGAGAAATTGAAATGCTTGTACACTGTTGGTGGGAACGTAAATTAGAAGAGCCATTGTGGAAAAAAATATGGAGGTTCCCCGCAAAAAATTAATAGCAGAAACACCACATGAACCACCAAGCTTACTTTTGGGCATTTATCCAAAAGAATTTAAATCGTACCTTGATGAGATCTTAGCATTCCTAATTCATCACATCACTCCTGTTCATTGCAGTACTATTTACAATAGCCACGATGAAGAAACAACCTAAATCTCCCTCAACAGATGAATGGATAAAGAAAATGTAATAAATATTATAATTCAGCCTTAAAACATAGAGAAATTTTGCAACATGCAACAACATGGATGAAACTTGAGGAAAGTTCTAAATGAAATAAGCCAGTCATAAAGATAAATACTGCAAAGTTCTACTTCATTGAGGCATCTAGAATGGTCAAATTCATAGACACAAAGAATGGAACACTGGTTGCCAGGAGCTGGAGAGTGGGAGAAATGGGGAGTTGCTAATTAATGGGTATAAAATTCTAGTTATGGAAGATGAATAAACTCTAGTGATGTTATGTACTACATTATACTCACAGCTAACAATAATGTGTTGTACTCTTAAAAATTTGTTAAAGGGATAGATCTCATATTAAGTGCTCTTATTATTAGGTGCCTAAACTGTTCCCCCACATCCCCTCCCAGAACAAAAGGCCTACCCAGCCCCACCCTAAGAGTTTTCCTAGAAATACCCTAGCCGACCAAAGCCTTTCCAGCAACCTGTGGAATCTCCCCCCACCCATGCCCTGTATAAGAACAAGCCCCAAACCATTCTTGGTGCAGCCACCATCTTTGTCCAGGTAAGTCTCAATCTCCTTTCATTAACTTTGGCCTGAACCTCTCCTAGGTCTCACCACCAAACCTCTTTCACTTACCACACGAATAATAATAATAATAATAATAAGACCTACTATTTGTGGTTCATTTTGTCCAAATTAAAGGGCTTGGATTCACTGCATAGAGGCAAGCGGTCACCATAGTATTCTTTAAATTACAAACAGCTGTAATTTGAACTGTAAATCCCCAACTGGTTTTGTCTATTCTTAAGTCTTTGGCATCTTGAATGGTCCGTGGTGAATTTAACACATTGAGGAGTGAAGACCCTCTATTGCAACTGGCATGCTATTCAGCGTCAGACCTGTCTTCCGCTGTTTGGATAAACTCTGCAGTGTATCTAATCACACTGGGTTTCAACCACTCCACCTCCCACAATTTCACCTTTTTCAACTTATTCAAAGATAACTTAAAAGAATGCTTTCATACTGCTTTCACTTTACTCCCTCTGCACATACAATTTCAAAAAGCAAAATACTGTATTGATCAGGCAAGTATCCTGCATTGTCAAAGAAAATAGTCCATTCTCCCAAAAAAGCTATTCCCTTCAGTTGCTTTGAGGATGCATCAGTTTCACTATATCAGATTTATAATTGGAAAATGGAAATGAGATTAATTATGGAAACACTTTTCAATTTCAATAGTCAATTAGCAAGCAAGTGTATGAAGACCACAATAATTACATTGTTCTACAAGCATTGCATTACAAGCCTTATTTTAATATATTTGGACTTTTAAAAGAGAATCTGATTAGCATTTTTTTAATGAATTTGACATCCAAGGGATGCATGAATTTACTTTGGATGTGAGATTACAAATTAATACTTATCACATTAACATAGATTTTCTTTATAGTCTAAGACTGTCATCACAGAGAATTTTCTGCATGAATTCCTGCCATGGATGTCTTGAGGTGCATGAGTAAGGTATCAGAAGGTACACAAACTCTCACAGACACTACTAAAATTTCTCCTTTCTAATATCCACAATAATTGTGGACAAGTCAAAGATCTACCTTATTCCCTTAAATGAAGAATTGCTTTTCTCTGTTCTGACCAAAGAGGGAAAGTAAGGGCTAGCACAGTTCCTAGAAGTTGGCTCTGGAGTTGTGCAATTTGAGTAAAGACTATGACATATTTTCATATTATAATTATAGGCTGTCAAAGGCCCTGATCCTAAGTATATGGTTAAGTAAGTTGTAGCAAATGTGTACCCCAACACTGAAGTTAAAATATATAACATTTCCATCACCCCAAGAGGTCCTATGACGTTTTACAATAATGCCTTGGTAAGAGGTCTTTCTTTACAAACATTTACAATAGCCTAAATTGTCAGGGAGTGTGCAGTTATTTTCACTTTGCCTTTTTGGCATATGAAAGAATGGGAAAGACAGACAATTTTATCAATTCATGACTCATTGGTAGCTCCCAGACACCTTTAGATATTTGCTGAGCACTAGATTGGGAGT
>NW_003852448.1:730753-770906 GCF_000181295.1 Otolemur garnettii
TATAGAGGCCATGTACAGCAAACCCACAGCCAATATCATACTGAATGGAGTAAAATTTAAAACATTTCCACTCAGATCAGGAACCAGGCAAAGTTGCCCATTGTCTCCACTGCTTTTTAACATTGTAATGGAAGTCTTAGCCATCACAATCAGGCAAGAGAAGCTGATCAAAGGTATACAAATTGGGTCATAGGAGATCAAACTTTCACTCTTTGCAGATGATATGATTTTATACCTGGAAAATCTCAGGAAGTCAACCACAAAACTCTTAGAAGTGATCAAGGAATACAGTAGCATCTTAGGATACAAAATCAATACTCACAAATCTGTAGCTTTTATATATACCAATAATATAGTCAAGCCGAAAAACAATCAAGGACTCTGTTCCCTTTACAGTTGTGCCAAAGAAGATGAAATATTTGCGAATTTACCTAACAAAGGATGTGAAAGATCTCTATAAAGAGAATTATGAAACTCTGAGAAAAGAAATAACTGAAGATGTAAACAAATGGTAGCTAGGAAGAATCAACATTGTTAAAATGTCCATATTACCCAAAGCAATTTATAAATTTAATACAATCCCTATCAAAGCACCACCATCATACTTTAAAGATCTGGAAAAAATCGTATTTTGCTTTACATGGAACCTGAAAAAAACCTTGAATAGCCAAGACATCACTCAGAAATAAAAACAAATCAGGAGGAATCATGCTACCAGACTTCAAACTATGCTATAAATCTATAGTGATCAAAACAGCATGGCATTGGCACAAAAATAGAGAAGTAGATGTATGGAACAGAATAGAGAACCAAGAGATGAACCCAGATACTTATCATCATTTGACCTTTGATAAGCCCATAAAAAATATAAATTGGGGGAAAGATTCTTTATTTAACAAATGGTGCTGGGTGAACTGGCTGGTGACTTGTAGGAGACTGAAACTGGATCCACAATTTTCACCATTAAGAAAAATTGACTCTCACTGGATAAAACATTTAAACTTAAGACATAAAACTATAAAGATTCTTGGAGAGCATGCAGGAGAAACACTTGAAGAAATTGGCCTGGGAGAATACTTTATGAGGAGGACCCCGTGAGCAATTGAAGCAACACCAAAAATACATTACTGGATCTGATCAAACTAAAAAGCTTTTGCACAACCAAGAACACAGTAAGTAAATCAAGCAGACTGCCCTCAGAATGGGAGAGGATATTTTCAGGTTATGCTTCTGACAAAGGTTTGATAACCAGAATCCACAGAGAATGCAAACTCAAACTTACTAATAAGAAAATAACAAGTAATCCCATTTCTTTGTGGGCAAGGGACTTGAACAGAAGCTTCTCTGAAGAAGATAGGTGCATGGCCTACAGACACATGAAAAAATGCTCATCATCTTTTTTTTTTCTTTTCTTTTCTTTTTGCTTTCAATTTCTGCTGGCTTTCACTTTATCTTAGTTTGAAGTTTTTTTTGTTTTTTTGTTTTTTTACTTCTTCCTCCTGTAGTGATTCTCTTGCCCCCCATGTAGCTGGGATCACAATGTCTGGCTGTTTTTTTTTTTTTTTTGGTAGAGACAGGGTCTTACTCTGGCTCACTCTGCCTATTGCTGGTATTCCACTGGTCTCAAACTCAGTTGAGCTCAGGGGAAACCCCACCTCAGCCTCCCACAGCACTGGGACAACAGGCATGAGCCACGATGCCCAGCCCATCATCTTTAATCATCAGACAAATGCAAGTCAAAACCACTTTGAGATAGTATCTAATTCCCATAAGAGTAGCTCATATAACAAAATCTCAAAACTATAGATGTTGGCATGGATGTGGAGAAAAGGGAACACTTCTGCACTGCTGGTGGGAGTGCAAGCTAATATATCCCTTTTGGAAAGAAATAGGGATACTCAGGGATCTAAAAGTAGACCTGCTTTTGATCCTGCAATTCCTCTACTAGATGTATATCCAAAAGACCAAAAATCACTTTATAACAAAGATATTTGCACCAGATTGTTCTTTGCAGCTCAATTCAGAATAGCCAAGTTATAGAAGAAGGCCAAATTCCCATTGACCCATGAATGGATTAATAAATTGTGGTATATGTATGCCATGGAATATTATGCAGCCTTAAAAAAGATGGAGACTTTACCTCTTTTATGTTCACATGGATGGAGCTGGAACATATCCTACTTAGTAAAGTATCTTAAGAATGGAAGAAAAAATATCCAATGTACTCAGTACTATTATGAAACCAACTTACAATCACTCACACTTTCATATGAAGAATAGATCACAACTATGGCCCAAGATGAAGGAGGAGGAGGGCGGATAGGAGGGAGGTCAGATCGAGGGAGAGTGAATGGTGGGATCACACCTATAGTGCGTAATGCAAGAATACATTTTGGATCTATTGGTATAGAGTATAAACGTCTTAACACAATAACTAAGTAAATGAGATGAGGTGCATATTAACCAGAGTGATATAAGTGTTCCTAATTCTATATGAAATCAGCACATTGTACCCACAAATGTATACATGATCTATGTGTTTATTATTTAATAAAAAATAAAAAAATAAAATGCCTGAACCTTAGTTTCCTCGTCTGTATGGTAAGGATGCTAAAACCTAGTTCCTCAGATTGTTGTAAAGACTAACTGAAATACTTCAAGGCATCCTCAGCTGATGCTGCATTCATCCTCTCTCTAGTCAGGGTGCTGTAGCTCCCCTAGAAAGACCCTAGCTGTGCACTCTCCTGTATGCACAGCTGCCTAGGTTAAGTGTAGGTGGTTTATTTTCAGAAAAAAGATTATATGTACAAATTACAGGTAAATTTTGGATATGCTGCTTTGAACAGACCCATGCAGACATTACAATCAGAGCCTGGGGTCTAAATGCTACCACAAGGAAAGTGCCTTCCCACAGTTGGAATGACACTTGCTGCCTCAAAGATGAGAAGCGGAGATCTGGAGACCAATACTGGGCAGATCACCGCCGCAAGCAGCAGTCTCCACCCCAGTGTCCCCAGCACCTCACCTCAGCATACACTTCTGGGGGCACCCCACTCTGTGGGTTCTACTAGAAGCACAAAGAGCAGCTTCCCATCTAAAACATATTTCAATGCAGAGCCCTCAGTGGTGTCATCCAGATCCCAGAGATGAGCATTTGCCGGGGCTTCCCTGAGGTGAGGGTGCTGGATACACCCACTCTTCCTCTTCCTTTCTCACACAAAGTGTTGCCTAACCCTAAGAACCTCCTCAAGTACCAGTTACTATTCGGGGTTCTGGTTTCTGAGATGGATTCTAAAGCCTTCTTTGCTATTGGTTGGTCCCTGCACCATTTGCATTTCCCAGGTAACTGACTCCCACTCACCTTTGCTTTCCTCATACTCCTCTAGAAGAAAAGAAAATCCGTCTTGACAACCTAAGATACTCCGTAGTTGACGCAAAGTGGATTTGTCTGTCTTTCTTCTCCCTGTGTGGCTTTATAGACTCTGGATACAACTGAAGAATATTAGGAACTCACACAAGCAGGATTCCAGGCTGCTGTGGGTGATGCTTGGCACCATGCAGGGGACCCAGGGCTGCTGGGGACAAGCAAAAGTGAGAACTCTTCCAGCTGTGTGCAAATTTGGCCTCGCCCATGTTTCTCTAGCTTCAGTGCTTTTAACAAATTGAGGAAATGCATTTAGGCATAATTTCTTGCTTGCCTTTTTCTCGGCATGGTATGTGGAACTCATATTAACAGGAACTCTCACAATCAGTGTATCAGGGAACTGTGCACGTGTGATCATGGACACACAAAAAATATAGGTAGAGTGTCAGCAAAAAATAGTACAAGAAAGATACTTAATACTATTAAATCTTCAAGTTCAAATTATTTTCTTTACACCTTTCTAAATAACAGCAAGTTGTCAATGAAATATATGGATGGAAATTTCAGCATACAGAAAATAGTTAATTTCTTAGACCAGTGAATTAGGGATCAAGGAGCTAATGCTTGGCAAAATATTACATTCCCTTGGCTGTTCATCTAGTTTACAAAGCAGTTATAGAGCTGCTGCAGTGGAGAGTCTTCACATCTTTGTCACTCTACCTGTCAGGCAGCATCAATTATCAATGTCAGCTGGCATTAGCCAATTGGGTAGCAAGATTAGGAGTGTCCAGCTACAGTAAAGGAAAATGTGTTGAAACAGATTTTTCTTTCAATGTGTCAGTGATATCCAGGTCTGCAGAAATATTCCATTTTCAAGTTCGGTACTCTTGACTAATTTTATTAAGCCACCTTCAGGTCCTTCAGGGACTTTCTAAATGGGCCAGGGAATAATTCTGATTGCCCAAATAGTTAAACTATGTAGCATAGGCCAGCAAGAGCTCCTGTGTGGACTCAAAGCGGGTACCCTAAACCTCTGCAGGGCCTGTTATGAAAAATAAATGAGAAGTGTTTTCCACCTCTCTGTCCTTGCTTTGCACAGAATGAACTTTAAATCAAATTTTTAGCTTTATGTCACTTGAGAGGATAGTGAGAAAGGCTTTCAGGTGGAAGAAAAGCTGTGATTAAAGCTTGTGAAGGGTTGAGACATATATGTGGTAAATGAGTATGTGGGTTTTTTTCTTTTTAATGGTGCCAGGGATTTAGAGTAGACAGCATTAGCTAGGGTGGGAAGGCAGTGTGATATACTTTAGGGAAAGAAGGGTATATGTTGGATAAAAAGCAGCTTCCCTCCATCCACCAATGAATTCAATGGCCAGCTCTTTGCCACTATAAAGCATCAGGGAAGAGAATATAAGTGGAACTCAATACATTTAAACAGTAATGGATCCAATGCCCTACTACGTGCAAAAGACTCTACTAGTGCAAGAAATAGCCTGAGGCTTAGAGAAGGAAGCCTTTTCTCTTTATTGGGACCAGTGACCAGCATTCCTCCTTGGCTGATTCCACACCTTTGCAATTATGAATTGTGCTACAGTAAACATTTGTATGCAGGTGTCTTTTTGATAAAATGACTTCTTTTCCTGTGGTAGAAACCCAGGAGTGGCATTGCTACATTGAATGGTACGCCTACTTTTAGTTCTTTGAGGATTCTCCACACCTCTGTGGACAATACAGATAAGAGTGCTGTGTTTTTATCACATTCAATGTCTAGTGGGGTTGCCAGGAATTCTTGGTGGGCTCTGAGGTCAAAATGGCACAGCATTATTGAAGCTTCGAATATCAAACTTTATACTCAAAACACCACACAGAGACCCTTCCAATCTTTCTGTTTCCCACTCTGGTAGATGGGAGGTTGAAGACTTATGCTCTGGAGCAAAGGCTTCCATGTCAATCTCCAGATGTTTACACAGGAGAGTGATCTTTGCTGAACTTATAGTTCTCATTAAAGGGTTGTCATTAAAACTTGCACTAATGAGCATTCACTATCATCTGAGCCTTTGGGGTAAGCCTGCACTGGCAGGTATCTATTTGCAAGGCTGTGTTCTTAAACTTGGGAGGGCTATGGTATGCTTTCTTTCATACTGATACTTTCTTTCTATAGATTCACATGCAGAATATCTTATTTCAAAGTCTTTAAAATACATATTTTTTAACCACATAATTAAATCTTTTTTAGAAGTCTATAATAAATTGAATGTGGTCAGATGCGTGCACCATGCACCATGAGTCTGTGCAGTACAAAGTATCTTGTGGGGGAAGCACAGGGGCTGGAGCCCATGAAGCATGGACCTGGCCTTTGCCCACCAAGGAGGTACAATTTAGTATACACAGGGTATGTGCAGGTAGACACCTGGCTGCGAGCCCTTGTCAAAGAAAAGAAGGCATTCTTGTTCAAGATGACACAGAAGTATAATCAAAATTATTAGGTCCTATCTAGGTCTGAAAAATTAACTGGATAGTGATTATTTCACTCTCAAAGCCTTTGAGTGATTCACCTGGGTCAGGCCTTGGCTGAGGTGCTTGGGGGAACAGGTAGGCCTTACTATTTCAGGTGGCAGAGTGTGGGAGGGTGGTCACACGAACCAAAGAAATGTTAACCTTACACTTAGTGTTGCATGCAGCATTTGTTCCCCATTCTTAAGATGCTTCTCTTAGAATACTAGTCTCCAGTTCCATCCAAATTGTTGCCAAAGGCATTAATTCATCCTTTTCATGGCTGAGTAGTACTCCATAGTATGCATATATGACATTTTGTTAATCCATTCATGGATTGATGGGCACTTGGGTTGATTCCACATCTTTGCAATTGGGAAATATGCTGTTATAATCATTTGAGTGCAGGTGTCTTTTTGATAAAATGACTTCTTTTCCTTTGGATAGATACCCAGTAGTGGGACTGCTGGATTGAATGGTAGGTCTACTTTTAGTTCTTTGAGGAATCTCCATACAGTTTTATATTGAGGTTGTACTAATGTACAGTGAAAGTCAAGTAGGGAGGAGAGGAGGTGGGGGAGGAGAAGAGGGGCAGAACACACATAATGGGTACAATGAACACTTTTCGAGTGGTGGGCACATTTATAGCCATAACTCAAACATTACAAAAGATTTTAACAAAGACAGGAGGGTTTAGAGACCAGTAACATAGTGAAAAGCAGGTTGAGAAAAGATAAGTCACCTCCAAATCCCTGTTTCTCTTGGAATGCTCAACTCAAGAATGATGATTGGTGTGAATGGGGTTGCCTGTTCCCAGGGATCCTATGCCCTTTTATCAGCTTTTTATTCCTTTCTTTTTGGATGTTTTCCCCTTACTCCCAGGACCAAGTATTAAACCTCTGGAACCTATCCTGGCTCCATCAAAAGATGTCCGTTGTGAGTTCCTATCCTTCAATACCACTGAGAAGACAGTTGAGCTAATTGGACAAATGAGTCTATCCTACTGTATTAGTGGGTGATGGTGTTTCATCCATTAAGTTTCTGTAGCAACATGTATTTTAAGGCACTCAAATTCTTAACTTAAAAGATTCACTAAGATGGGAGCAGTAAACATACAGGGAGGGTATTTGAGAACAATTGATCTTCCTGGATCATTTTAAATCATAGCACATATGCAGATGCTCCATCGACCAAATTAAGTTATAAAAAGTTTATCCCAAACCAGAAAAAAAAAGTTCCAATTTAAACTCCCAGAACTCATACATTCATTAGCATACTTGTTGGATTCCTCAAAAGAATTACTGAGAAAGCCTTTGATGTATCAAATATTAAGCCTTTGATGTATCAAATGCTATATGCCCGGAGGGATTAGTTCTGATTAGAAAATTCTAGTCTCTGGTCTATCTCCCAACCTTTAACAACTTGTGCATCCTTTATTAATAGGCAAATGGCAGCTGCATTCTTTTGGGAAGGCACCATGTTTGTGGTGGCACATTGCTGTCTAGCCACCGAACGCAGTTTAGTCTCCATCCTGTAGGGGGGACCTGGGGGTGGCAGGCAGAAGAACATACTGGTCTTAAGGACATTGTTTACAATATTATGATAATATTTTCATATGTTCCCTAAGGATGGGCATCTCTCTGAGTCCACAGTTTCTCAATAAACCATTGTTTTACTACGTCTTCCAGGAAAAAAAGACGGACTGGCAGCCTTCAGATGTCTAATGGTTCTCCTTTTGTATGTGTTTTCACCAACGAGACTTGGCATTAAAAAAGAGAGAAACTAAAGTTGAAGGACTTTTGCAAAGTAAGTTTTATTTTCTTTCTATTATTATTTTTTTTTTTTTTGAGACATCTGTCATGCTAGGTAGAGCGCCATGACATTATAGCTGACAGCAACCTCAAACTCTTGGGCTCAAATGATCCTCTTGCCTCAGCTTCCCAAGTACCTGGGACTTCAAGCCTGTACCACCATGCCTGGCTAGTTTTAGAGATAGAGTTTGCTCTTGCTCAAGCTGGTTTCCAACTCCTCCTGAACTTAAGTGATCCTCCTACCTCGGCCTCCCAGAGTGCTAGGATTAGACGTGAGCCACTGAGTATGAAATGGGCCACGTTTGAGTGTTTTTTTTTTTTTTTTTTTTTTTTTATGAAGGTGTCTGAACAACAGCCAGTGCTGGGCAGACTCCCAATACTGTATTGTCAATTGTATAACATCAGTCTAGGTTCATCTATAATTGTAAACAGCTCTGTTTAAATAGTTTATGGTAGCCATACCCTTGCATAATATTCACTCTGGAGTAAAAAAAGGCATCTTTATAGGAAAAGAAAGAACACTTAAAGAAAGAGCACTGGGGAAATACGATATGAGATGCTGCAGGCCACGGACCTTTGTGTTTTACTCATCTCCTGAGAACTCCTCTGGGTCACATCTCTCAGGAGCCTCCTGTCCAGGGGAGCAACATAAGCCAGAGGAGATTCAGCTATTGCCACTTCCTGTGAAGGCACAGATAAAGTAGAAATAGAAGGTGATTCAGACTATACCCTTCCAAGGCTGCCTACTATTTTGAGAGTGAGCAATTAAGCAACACTCAGGTTTATGGCTCACCAGTGGAGCCCAGAGCGGTTCATTTGTTCTCCATCCACAGAGAGGGCTGTGATATTTTTTCCCTAAAGGTTGACTTCAGAGCAGGTCTGTGCTACTCACGCCCAAGAAGCTGCTGTATTGGAGCACATTGAAATGCCCTTCAGAAATGAGTTAGACTTCCACCTGGCGCTTTGGACTCTGCACCTGTACAGTGGAAAAGACAACCCAACTCTTCTTCAGAGGCTCCAATCAATGACTCCCAAGAAGTAGCGGGCAAATTTCACTTATCCTCTGCTTATGTTTCTTTTTTATTTATTTCTTTTTTATTTTTTTATTAGATCATAGCTGTGTACATTGATACTGTCATGGAGTACAGTGTGCTATTTTTATATACAATTTGAAATATTCTCATCAAACTGTTTGACATAGCCTTCATGTCATTTTCTTAGTTATTGTGTTAAGATATTTATATTCTTCATTTAGAAAGATTCACATGTACCCTTAAAAGATAAACCATAAACGTGATCCCACCAATCAATCTCCCCTCCACCCCTCCTCCCCCCTCCCTTCCCCTCCCTCTCCCCTTCTTATGTTTCAGAAAGCTTATTCCCAGGAGAGGCTGTGGCTCCAAAGTGAATGAGCAGAGAATGTTTGCTTTTTGCTAGTCATCAGTCAACATTGACTAGAATGCCTTCCCAACCTGGACTCTAGGTTTTGAGATCAGCACTCACAGCTACAGGGACAGAGAAGGTGATATGTGGACTGTGTTATGGTCCATTATTTCACTTCCGAGAAAGATAGTCAACAGCACCCTTTCTGATTTACCCAAGCAAGTTTCAACTTGCTCGGCTTACCAGTGTTGCTAGGAGGGCTTTATTTGTTCCTTCCATGTGGATTTTATATTTCTTGATTTTTGTGTATCTCAAAATTTTCAAAATGATCCACATACTATGTCTTCATGATATTATTGAAGTTATTTCCTCTTGTCCCTAAAGCATCTAAGACAAAACTTCCTTGAAGTAGGCAGCAGGGCTTACCTGAGTTGGTACAGAAGGAAGCTGAGAGAGATGGTTATTGCTCAAGGGGAGTTTCTGCCAGCTTGTCCCTGCCCTTGGACTGAGCTGAAGCTTGGCTTTGACTTCCATGAGACCCTTCCTTCCTTTACGAGATGCCACAACGAGGCTTTTCATTGCAAGTTGAAGGTTATTTCCGTAATTCAAATGTTAATTCACTTCACATAGTTCCGTATCTCTCTCAGATTGCTCCCACTTTTTATTTTATTCTTTGCCTCTTTGCATGATTGGGTTATCTTGAGAGCTCACTTTTAAGTGGGGGAGCCCTGGCCACAAGGCCATGTGTGGCCTCTAGGTCCTCAAGCACAGCCCTTCTACCAAATACAAACTTCATAGAACAAATCCCTTTATTAAAATAATTTGTTCCAAAGAATTTGGAGTCAGTCAAAGGGATACACTCAAGGCGACAGACTTCCCACCCCCTCTTTTCTTATGTTGTCTAGCTCTTTAGCAACTTTTTCATTGATTTCCTGAAATATCTCTTTTGGCTTCTTTTTTGTTGGTTTTTAACGCTCTCTCCAATTCCAGTCATCTTATTTGCCATCCATATTCAGAATTCCATTTCTGTCATTTCAGCAATTACCTTGTGGATGGAGTCCACTATTGTAGCTCCATGGTGATTCCTTGAGGGTGTGGAACTATTTGTTTTTCATGTTGCCAGGGTTCTTCTGCTGGATTCTTCTTATCTGGCTCCTTTTCTTTTGGCTATGTGTTAATAGGATTGCAGGAGACCTTTTCTCCTTTCATAAGAAACCCCCTGTTTAGTTAGGGGAAGAGGAGGACCCTAGGTGGAGCTATCATGTTCTACTCTGGAAAGAGCTAAAAACATGAAAAACCTATCTGAGGAAATTATTGAAGACAAGTTCCCTAATACCACAGATACAGATACAAGATGGTCATCATACACTGGGAAGATTTACAGAAAATAAGACATCTCTAAGACACATAGTAGTCAATCTGGCCAACATCAAAATGGAGGAGAAAATGCTGCAAGCAAGAAGATGAAAGCAACAAATAACCTACAAAGGAAAACCCATCAGGCTATCTGCAGACTTGTCAAAAGGAACCTGATAAGGTAGAAGGGAGTGGGTCCCTTTGTGAACAGAGCAACTCCCAGGCTAGAATTTTATATCCTGCCAACTAAGCTTCACAATTGATAGAGAAATTAAGTCTTTTCCAGACAAGCAAACACTGAAAGAATTTGCCATGACTAGACCTGCCCTCAGGGAATTCTCAAAACTGCATTACACATGAATTAGCATAAAGGATACACACTAGTCTAAAATCACCCAGAGAAACCCTAAAACTCACAAATATTATAAAACAGTAGTGCAAGAGAGAAAAGAAAGCAATTAGGTACTACCCTAAATGATGAACAAATGAACACCCCACATATCAATTCTATCACTCAACATTAACGTTCTGAATTGTCCTCTCAAAAGACATAGGCTAGAAGAATAGATGACAAAACACAACCCAAGTATCTATTGTCTTCAGGAAAAATATCTAAACCATAAGGATACACAGAAACTCAATTGTGAAAGGATGGGAAAAATATTCCATGGAAATCAAAAGAAAGCAGGTGCAGGCATTTTAATATCATATAAAATTGACTTTAAATAAACAAAGGCAAAGAAAGACAAAGAGGGTCATTACATGATGGTAAAGGGGGCAATTCAACAAGAAGACATAACAATCCTAAATATATATGCACTTCCAGGGTCCTACCCTGGGGGCAGGGTCCCTTAAGGCCTGTGGATCTGGCAGAGACCTACTGAAGAAATATAAAGTTAGAAACTGAAAGAAAGAAGGAGACAAAACACACTGAGTAGAATTTTCAAAGGTGGGAACTCGGGGCACCACCTCCCACTTGTGAGGTTCCAGCAATGGCCCCAAATGTCAGCTCCATTCAGCTTTTATTGAAGGTTATTTGCTCACTAGTCCAAAGGATAAGCTGAGGAAGAGAACAAACATGACAGCAGTTTCTCTGAGCAAGCATATCAGCTCCTGTTGTTTCTATAATCATTAACTTTAAGGGTCTGAGAAATCTGGAACCTGAGCCTTGTGTTGGAGCAGCCTCCTGTCTGAGATCACACACACAGATTCCTAGGGAGGTGTTAAACTCCACTAGTTCACTGTGGAGTAAAACACCACTGGTGTCAACCTCCTTTGAAGAATTGGTGGGAGAGAGGAATTTTCCCCTCATCATCACCACAGAGGTTCTTCCTCTGCGATGAGGGATATAAGCTCTCCTGCCCATATTGAGCTGTTCCCTTGATCTCTGCCCCAGCCAAATACAAATCTCCACAATGGGTATTTGCTTTGTCTGTTTACTGGGCAGGAAATGGCCTAGTTAATATATCTTTCTGGGCTTTGCCATAGCATCTTCTGTGGCCATTATGTTCTCCAGAGTGTTTACTTTCTCCAACAGGGATGTTTACAAGCTGTATCCAATAGGCCAGAGTTCTAGGAAAAGCAGGAAACTTTCTCAGATAGAAATTTATCACCAGCTTGTTTAAAGGTAAACTAGCTGACTTTCCTTTGTTCCAACTCACTCAGCTTACTTTTTAATTTTTCCCCTTTTGTGGAGGTGTTTTCCCTTGCCAAGAATGGGGTCTTCAGTCCCCATTTTACCTGCAATGCACTTAACACAGGCATTCCCAATTAAATAAAACAAATTGTACTAGAGCAAAGCAAAGAAATAAATAGCAACAGCATAACTGCCAGGACCTCAACACCACACTCTTAGAATTGGATGGATTATCAAAGAAGAAATAAACAATACACTAAAACTGAACTTTAAATCAAATGGTTGTAACAGAGACTTTGGAATGTCCTACCCCAAAATACTGAATATACATTCTTCTCAGCAACACATGGAACATTCTCCTAGACTGATCATATCTTGTGTCTCAAAATATCTCAAAAAATTCCAAAATATCAAAATTGTATCATATATTTTTTTGGATCACAGTAGAATAAAACTAGAAATCAGTCCCAAGAGAAACACTGAAACCTACACGAAGTCATGGAAATTAAACAACCTCCTGCAGAACAAGAACAAAATCAAGATGGAAATTAAATGATTCTTTGAACTGAATAATAAAAAGGATACAAGCTATCAATATCTTTGGGACTCAGCAAAGCATTCCTCAGGGGAAAATTCATAGCCTTAAATGCCTACATCAAAAAGACATAAGTATCACAAATTAACAACCTAAAGTCACATCTCAACAAAGTAGAAAAGGAGGAGCAAACCAAACTCAAAGCCAGCAAAAGAAAAGAAATAACAAAGGTCAGAGGAAAACTACATGAAATGGAAAACAAACAAACAAACAAAATACAAATGATTAATACAACAAAAAGTTCATGCTTTAACATGATAAACAAAATTGACAACCCCCTTGCTGGATTAAAAAGAATAGAAGATGAAGGACCCAAATAAACTTAATCAGAAATGAAAAAGAACATGTTACGACTGATACCACAAAACTATATCCATGAATATTATAAAAATCTCTATGCACATAAACTAGAAAATGTAGAGGAAATGGATAAATTCCTAAAAAACACAAATTCCCAAACCTCAACCAGGAAGAAATGGAACTCCTGTGTAAACCAATAGCAAACAATGAGATTGAAGCAGTAATAAAAACTCATACTACAACAATAACAACAGCAATGACAAAAGCCCTGGACCAGACGAATTCACAGCCAAATTCTATCAGACATACTGGTACTCATACTGCAGAAATTACTTCATAATATTGAGGAGTGAATTCTCCCCATATGATTCTATGAATCCAGTATTACTTAATACCAAATCCAGGAAAGGACACACTAAAAAAAAGAAAAGATATTTTGTGTCCTCCCAAAATATCTCTTATGATTATAAATTCAAAAATCCTCAAAATTCTGTCAAACAAAATTTAATCACACAACAACAAATAATAATAATAATAATAATCATAACCCACCATGATGATGTGAGCTTCATCCCAGGAATGCAAGGATGGTTCAACATATGTAAATCAATAAATGTGATTCACTACATAAGGAGAAGCTAAAACAAAGACCATATTATCATCTTAAAGATGCACAAAAAAATTAATAAAATCCAGCACTATCTCATAATAAAACCCTCAATAAACTAGGCATAAAAGGAATGTGTCTCAAAATTATAAAGCTAAAAATTACAAATGCCCAGGCAACATTATGCTCCATGGGAAGAAGTTGAACATATTCTTCCTAAGAACTATAACAAGATAAATGTGCTCACTCTCACTACCTCTATTCAACATAGTGCTGTAAGTCCTAGCCAGAACAACAAGGCAAGAGAAAGAAAGAGTATTTACATCAGGGAAGAGGAGGTCAAACTATCACTTTGAACTAATGATATGATCTTGTATGTAGAAAATTCCAAAGTCTCCACTAAGAAACTCATGTAATTGATAAATAAATTCAACAAAGTCACAGTTACAAAATTAATGTACATAAATTAGTAGCATTCCTATACACCAATAACAGTTAAGCTGAGAGTCAAATCAAAGACTTAATAACATTCACAATAGCTACAAAAGAAATAAATTACCTAGCAATATACTTAACCAAGGAGGTGAAAGATCTCTACAAGGAGAACTATGAAACACTGGGGAAACAAACAGCAGAAGACACAAATAAATGTAAAAACATATGCTTATGAAACAATAAAATCAACTTTTAAAAATGTCCATACTATTCAAAAGGATTTATATATTCAATGAACTCCCCACCAAAATAATGACATCATACTTTACAGGTCTACAAAAATAACTCTATGCTTTGTGTAGAACCAGAAACAAGTCCGAATACCCAAAGCAATCTTAAGCAGGCAGAACAAATCTTGAGGCATCATATTACCAGACTTCAAACTATACTACAAGGCAGAACAAATCTTCAAACTCTACTACAGACAACAAATCTTGAGGCATCATATTACCAGACTTCAAACTATATAACAAGGCTATAGTAACCCAAACAGCAGGGTATTGGTACAAAAAATACAGACATAGGCCAATAGAACAGAATAGAGAACCCAGATATAAAGCCATCTACCTATGAACAACTGATATTTGACAAAGCAGACAACACACCCTGAGAAAAACGAAGCCCTATTCAGTAAATGGTGCTGGGGAAATTGGTCAGCCACGTGCAGAAGAATGAAGTAGGACCTCTATTTCTCACCTTTCACAAACATTAATTCAAGATGCATAAAATAATTAAATGTAAGGCATGAAACCATAAGAATTCTAGAAGAAAGTGTAGGAAAAACTATTCCAGATTATCATCTTAGGCAAAGAATTTATGACTAAGACCCAATGGTAATTACAGTAACAACAAAAATAAATAAATAGGACTTGATTAAACTAAATGGCCTTTGCACGGCTAAGGAAATAATAATCAACAAAGCAAATAGACAACCTACAGAATGGGAGTTAATATTTGCAAAATGTATAATCAATAAAGGGATATTATGAAGAATGTACAAAGAACTCTAGCAAAGCAGCAATAAAAAAAAGAAACAACCCCATTAAAAAGTGGGCAAAAAACATGAACAGAAGCTTTTCAAAAGAACATAGACAAATGGCCATTAAACATGAAAAAAGGCTTAACATTACTAACCATCAGAGAAATTCAAATTGAAACCACAATGAGATATCATCTTACTCCAGTTAGAATGGCTTTAAAAGTCCAGAAATAATAGGTGCTGCCATGGATGTAAAGATAAAGGAATCCTTATACATTTGTGTTTGTGAGACTACAAATCAAGATTAATGCAACCTCTGTGGGAGAGAGTATAAACAGTCCTCAAAGAACTAAGAGTAGACCTACCATTCAATCCAGCAATCCCATTACTGAGCATCAGAAAGACATCCGCACTCAAGTGTTTATTGCAGCACAATTCACAATTGCAAAGATGTGGAATCAACCCAAGTACCCACAATTCATGAGTGGATCAACAAAATGTAATGTATGTATACTACTCAGTCAAAAGGAAGGATGAATTAATGCCTCTTGCAACAATTTGTATGGAACTGAAGACCATTATCCTAAGTGAAGCATCAAAAGAATGGAAAAATAAAACCCACATATACTCAATATTGATTATAATAGCACTAATTGATAAGCACACATGTGCACAGAGGGAAGTAAAACTCAGTGGAAATCAAGCAATGAGGATGGGGAAAGAGAAAAGGAGCAAAAAAACCCTACCTGACAGGTACAATGAACACTATTTGAGTGATAGGCACACTTACAGCTATTACTCAAGTGCTGCAAAAGTGATCCATGTAACCAAAAACCACTTGTACCCCCTTAATATGTTTAAAAGGCAAAAAAAAGAGGTCATTTCTCTTGGCCCACTGTTTAGCATCCTTCCTCATCAATCAGTCCTTACATTTTCTCTTTTATTCAATGCATACTAGGTTTCTTCATAGGAAAAAAAATGTTTTTCTTCTATTTTGGAGCTCTCTAACTCATAAAATAAAAACAGCCAAGTAGAATTACTCCTAAAGGAAATTATGTTCTTCCCACCCTTCCACCCTGGGCCTCTGCTGGGCATTCTAGGGGGTGACCCATGAGCTGGAGCTAGGAGTTCTCTCACAGAGGCGTCAGCTTTTCCCCAGGGCCCCACAGACCACCAGTTTAGAACCAAAAAGCTGCAGGGAGCATGTCTTGAATCAAGTTTCTAAACTTTCTTTATTCCTATGAGCAAGAATATCCAAGGCTTACATTACAGTATTTTTTAATTTGAATTTTCTTTACAAACCATTCACATGTAGGTATCTCCAAGGTCTCATTTACAAGAAAACAGTACAGTGACATTTTCAACTTGTACCTCTCCCTACCCCCTACTTGTTTCCCAGGTGGAAACAAGTAATCCTGTGAACAGCCCTAAAGTCAGAAGCAATTGGGAAGAGTCAACCAATGAGCCCCTTTGTTCCCAGCGTCTGTGTGCTGCCCTTTTCCTTTGCCAGAAACAGAACATGTAGCAGCTCCAGGGATTGTTGCTGTTTTTGCACTATTCACTTGTGCTTCTGAAGAGCCACCAAGGCCAGTGTCTGGACATCCCCAGCTTCCATGGATGTGGGTTTGCAGAATGTGGGTGTGGATTCCTCTCTACAGAGTCATGGTACCCTTCAGCAAATGACTTAAACTCTCTGATCCTAATTTTCATCCTTTGTTACCATACGTCCCATGAGGATTATTGTGAAAATTAAATTTGAAGATTTTTAAAGGGCTTAGCAGGCCTCTGACCCATGGCAAATGGCCAGTGGTTGTGCTTGATGATATTAACCCAAGGGTCTCCACACTTCTGTGGGAAGAGACGCACATCCCCAGCTTCCCAGGAAAGCGCTGAGTGGTGTGAGTATGCCCAGGCTGCAGGGGAAGGTGGTCAAGATTTAGGGGCTGGTTCCAGATGTTACATAGTTTTTATGAGATGCATGTCTGTGCCCTCCAAAAGTGTGTATATTGAAACTCAAACCTCAATGAGATGGTATTAGGAAATAGGGTCCTTTGGAAAGTAATTAGGTCACTAGGGTAGATCCCTTATGATGGGATAGGGACAAAGGACCTTGGCCCCCTAAAAGTTTCTGAAAAATCAGTGCCATGAAGCAGACTGATTAACAGGAGAAAAGATGTACAAATGTATTTAATGTATACAGGAGACTTTAAAGTGAAGACCCAAAGATACCAGGGAAATTGTCTATTTCTACGCTTTGTTTTAACAGAGTATGAGCAGCTGTATAGACATAAGATTGGGCAAAAAGAGTATGATCTAATGCTCACAGACTGGGTGGGGAAAGCCAGCAGGCCTGTCTAGATTATTCTTGGCCTCACAGAGTGAGCATTCCTTCCTTCCAGGTGTGGGGCAGGGCCCTCTCTGGGGCTGCAATGGGGGGGCTCATGACCGACAGTAAAGCAAAGTAGGCCAGATAATCTTTTATGGCCAGTTTTTATATAGAATAATTTTAGGTTTTATGGCTGGCTTTCCGGAAAGGGGGTTCTGGCTTTTATGACTTGCCTTGGGGAAGAAAGATTCTAGTTTCTATGGCCAGGCTCAGGGAAGAACGGAACGGAGAGGCAGCCGGACAAGAGAAGGTCTGTGAACAGCTTTTGCTTCTGAGGCCTTCAGTTTAGGGTGCCATTTTCTAAGCCCTATCCACAGGATTAGGCCCTGTGTAAGATGAGACACGCGTGAACTTGCTTCCTCTCTGTCTCTCTGCTGTTGACCACGTAAGGGTACAGGAGAAGACAGCCAGCTACAAACCAGGTGACAACTGACAAACCAGGTGACACCTGGTCTGTCGGCACCTAGATCTCAGACTTTCCAGCCTCTAGAGCTGCAAAAGATGAGTGTATTGTTTAAACCTCCCAGTCTGTGCTGATTCATTACAGCTGCTGGAACTAAGATGGGAAGACGGCTCTATTCCTTCCCCCAGGCTCCAGGATATAGCCATAATTGAGAGGCTGAGATGTTGGCTCAGCTCCCATAGCTCAGTGAGTAGGGTGCCGGTCACGTACACTGGAGCTGGTAGGTTCCAGCCTGGCCCTGGCCTGCTGAACAACAATGACAACTGCAACCAGAAAAAACAAAAAGCCAGGTGTTGTGGTAGGTGCCTGTAGTCCCAGATCCTTGGGAGGCTGAAGCAAGAGAATCCCTTAAGTCCAAGTGTTTGAGGTTGCTGTGAGCTGTGACAACACAGCACTCTATGAAGGGTGACAGAGTAAGACTCTGTCTCAAAAAAAAAAAAAAGAAATTAAAGTTCATATATACTGTGTATAGGTAAATACCTATTCTGTGTTTCATTCCTACCTATATCTTAAAAAAAATACTTTAGAGCTGGCTCAGCACCCATAGCACAGTGGTTACATCGCAGGCCACATTTACCAAGGCTGGCGAGTTTGAACCCAGCCTGGGCCTGATAAACAACAATGACAACTTCAACAAAAAATAGCCAGGCATTGTGGCAGGTACTAGTCCCAGCTACTTGAGAGGCTGAGGCAAGAGAATCGCTGAAGCCCAAGAGTTTGAGGTTGTTGTGAGCTGTGATGCCACAGCACTCTACCTAGGGCAACATAGTAAGACTCATAGTATCCCCCCCAAAAAAAGAGGTTGAGATGTAAACCCCACTACCAAAGGTTTTTTCCCCAAAGTAATGTACTAATGTGGAAAGTCTTTTTGAAATTGCTAGAGAGTAAGACAGGTTTCTTTTTAGCAAACAAGTTCTTATGTAACCAAACGGTGAACCGTGTGTCTCCCAGGACCTTACTGAAGACTGTCGGGTAAAAGCCGTGGGAACTGGACTGTGCTGCTGGAGTCTGGCACATCCCTCAGGCTGTCAGGGGGACTCGGGCGCCTGGGACTCCCCCACCCCCACCAGAGCCTCCCGATGAGCAGTTGCCACATTGGGGCCACAGAGACGTTACCACACTGGGTGCTGCCCTGCCTCTGCCTCCCTGCCCCGGGTCCCCAAGAGTGAAAACTGCTCCCGAAGGTGCCTGCTCTAAACACAGAAGGAGTGTGGTGCTCACAGCCCCAGGCTTGTTTATAGCCTACCCTAAGGTAACTTGGAGCAGAGCAACAGGAGACAGTTACTCTACCTTACCCGGGGAACAACCCTGGTGTCCAAGCCTGGGGCACTGTATGAAATTCATAGGCTGAGGCCCCACCCAGGCCTACTCAGGGTAGCTCTCAGGTTGGTCCTTAGGTGACTGAGCAGCCCAGGCTGGGAACCAAGGGAACTCACTCAAGGATTAGTACTGATGTGTCCTCTGTTCAACAACAAATCCACACGGTGCCAGCGAAGGGTCTCAATCAGCAGCTTTTGCATAGCTGTCTAGAACAAGGACCATTGCTGCAAACCTGGGCATCATCTCCTGGGCCGTGAGCATCCTTCCCACAAGGACAGGATCAGCAGAGAGCCAGTTCTAGATCTTTCCCTTGGGGAAACCCTGTAGTGAGCACACATCTAGGGAAGGAGGAGTCCCAACCTCAGCCAAACCTACCTGTGCTGGAAACTCCACCAAGTGTGCAGAGAAGGAACGGCAGAGCCCAGCGGCCTTTAACAGGCCTTCATGTCAGCCATGAGCTCACGGATCTGTCTGCATCTCCGAAGGACAGGCTGCCAGACTTGGCCTGCCCATTTAGTTAAATCTGCAGCCTCATTCTTCTCAATAGCTGATATTTCCCTGGGAAGCTAAACTGTGCAAGCTAAACTTGGGAGCTCCTATTTCTACAAAGCTGATGTGCAGAGGAGGTTGGATTTGGCAGACAAAATCTGTCTTGAATCACCAGATAATTCAGATAGGTGCATAGGCTCTAGCACTGTATAGAACCCGATTTCTTCTGGAAGTAGATTATAGAGGGATGTGTTTTGCTAAGGAACTGTAAGTGTGCGGCTGAAGTATAAATGCAATCCCACCCTAGATGTGTAGTGACCAGTAGACCTTTCTGACTTATACTCCATGATCACTAATCTCTTAAATTAGAACATTGGACCTTGACAGTAGTCATTTCTTCAACTCCATGGAATCAGAGAGCACGGGCCTTAGCATCGTTCTGGTTCAGGCCCCCAGTTTTCAACCCTAGAAAGTAAAAACCCCAAGAGTTTGTCAGGGAAATACAGAAGCACATGCAGGCCTCACACATCCTACCTTCTGACCCCACGTAGCTTGTTTTTCTTGTAACATTAAGACAATTCCAACCCATTGCCTGAATCTAATGAAGTGAAAAATATGTCCCATCCCCATGTATTAATCAGGTGAGGATGGGCTGTGGATTAAAGGCTTATTTTTCAATTGCCTCCCAGGTGAGCAGCAGAGAGCTCTGTTACTCAAGCACCTGGGCTGCTGGAGGCTGCCCCACCCAACTTTACGTGTCACCTCAGAGTTTGCCACAGCTTTGGGATCTTGAGCTTTCCAGGTGTCAACCTGAAGTGACGCGGGTCACTTCTACTCTCATCCCACTGGGGAGAGCCACATAAGGGCCCTAGTTGCTCGGGATCTAGGGATCATGGTCCTCTGTGTACAATAGAGAGGTGACCAGAGGTTGGTGAGCACCAGTGAGGTCCACCCTTGGTGACAGGCACTGGGGGAGGCGCTGACTCTTGTAAGCTGGACTGGTCTCTGAGCCCACTCAGCAAGTCTTTATTCCAGAGCACACGTCGTCTGCAGGGAAGCAAGAGAGCGCACAGAGGGAAGGGCTGAGACTCGCAGGTGGGCAAGTGGCCGAGGGACAGAATATGTTAAAATGATCCCAGGGAAATCTGAGATTTGTTGTCACTGAAGCAATAAATATAGCCAGTGATCTGTAAACAGCCATTTACTGAGGACTCTGCCACTCGGGACACTTAACACAGTTAACAGTTACTGCTGCAGCACTTTTTCTTTCCTCCAGGAAGCAGTAACGGGCCTCTTTTTTGCTATCTTAGTGAGGACCTCCCCCCAATTCACAAAGGGCGATGGTGTCGGTGATGACAATTATATCAACAAGAATTTGCTCTGTGCCGGTTGTAATTCTAGGCTCCCATTTACTTGTACTCAACCCACCCTATATTGCAGGAACCAGCAGTATCTTTAACTTACAGGCTAATTTACAAGTAGCTCTGGTTACACACACTTGTACGTGGTGGAACTAGCATTTGAACCCACATAGGCCAACTTCACAGGCTAAATCATTAATCATTTCACTATACCTCTTTCATAAAATAATTTCTCTTCTAGAAAAAGTGAATGACAATCTCTCTTTCCTAATTAAAAACAGAAATAAAAGGCTCATAGATTGTTTTAAAAGTATTAGGCTGCAAATATTTTCTTTGTTAGCTATTCAAATCTACGAAAGACCTATCTTCATTTAAAATGACTTCTTATAATATTTCTCCACTCTCAAACTCTTCCCTTGCTTTACAGGGACTAGGGCTAAATAGATTTGGATGCTTGATGCTGCAATATAGTGATAAAATGTGAAATAAATGTTTGGTCCTCATTCCTAGGTTGCAGGCCAGAGCTCCTAAAACCCTTTTAATTTCCTAAGTGGTAAGAGTAATAAAGTTGGAAGAGGATCTTTTGTTCTTGGTAACAAGCCCCTTGAAACCACACCCTGGCTTATGTTAATGAGGTGACTTTTGAAAAGTCCCTTAAGAGGGAGCTGGTTGCCAGGGGAACCAGTCATGATTGATCTGGACCTTTCCCACCAATATCTGGGGAGGGGAGAAGGCCTGGAGATCGACTTAATCACCAATGGCCCATGATTTAATTAACCATGTCAACATAATGAATCCTCCACTTACAACTTGGAAGGATGGGGTCTGGAGAGCTTCCAAATGCACAGAGGAGCCAGGGGGGTGTTGCACCCAGAGAGAACATGGAAGCTCCCAGCCTCTTCTCCCATTCCTTGCCCTATACTTCCATCTGTGTGTTCCTCAGAGGTGTCCTTTTATAACAAATCCATTATCTATTAAGTAAACTTTGCCTCAGTTCTGTGAGCCATTCTAGCAAAGCACGGAGGCTGACGAGGGAGTCGCGGGAACCTCAATTGATAGCTACTCTGTCGGAAGCAGAGGTGGAACCTGGGCTGGTACCTGGCCTCTGCCCTGGGGGCGGTCCTGTGAGCCTGAGCCCTTCCCCTGTGGGATATGGCACCGTGCCAGGTAGATGGTGTCAGCACTGAGTTGTAGGGACCACCCAGTTGGTGTCTGCCTGAGAATTGAACTAAATTGTTGTGGTGGAAAAAACCTCATGCATTTTGTCCCAAGTGCTGTGTGAGAGTGTGGGAGGGAAAACAGTTTGTTTCTCTTTCGGATGGGGACATTTTGTTTGAAGTCCCTGTGGCGCCGTGGCTGGTAAGGCTGCAACAGGGGAAGAAGGCAAATGAGAAGAGGTGCTAGTGGTCTTTAGTAAGATGGTCAGGTGGCCGCGGCCTGTAGTCCCACCTGGAGACAGGGGCGGGGGGAGGTGAGGCAGGAGGATCACGAGCTCAGGAGTCTGAAGCCAGCCTGGGCAACAGAGTGAGACCCCTATATGAAAGAAAAAGAAAGAAGAAAGAGTGAAAGAGAGAAAGCGGGAGGGAGGCAGGGAAAGAAAGAAGGAAAGGGAGAGGGAGAAGGGCTTGTTGGGCAGAGGACCTACATCCCGTCCCCTGGATCTCCCGGCAGTCAGCTACGTGGGACTGTTTTAAAATACCTGCTCACCTGGACCTGGAGGCAGGATCTACCCAACTCCTCTCTCTTGGCTTCTGGAGTAACTCCTTGTGATAAATTGTTCCTCATTACCTTTCCAGAGTACACACAACATGTGTTTTGTTGTTGTTGTTGGCTACTTAAGGTTTTTTAGGAAGTCATCTACTACTAGAAATTTGAGATTTGTTCAGAGTGAGGCATATTTCATCAGAGCTTTTCCTTGTACTTTTTAGAGTCTACTTTTAAAAAATGCCGGCCATTTGGAGAGAACTGGTGTTTCTGAACCTAGAGGCCCATTCTGCTACCCCACTGCTCACATTTGCATGCGCTGCCAAGCCTGTTTCTGGGTTCCATGAGACTGCTGCTTTTCCCCAGGTGGGCTCTGTGCTCAGCCCAGACGGACTCCACACACACAGGCCAGGCCTGGCCATGTTTTCCCACAAATCCAGCTTCCCAGGAAGAATACTAAGATGTCCAATGGTCCCGTCAGACCACAAAGCAACAGGACCCGTGTGAGCAGAAGTCCCTGAGCTGGTGCTGATGGCGGGGAAGGAGAGGGTCCGACAGAGAAGTGGGCGAGCCAGCCTGGGAGGCAGGCTGGGGGGATCCTCTACTTCCTCCACCTGATCTCAGGTGAGGGGACAGTAATCAGAGGGGATTTTATTATTTAAAAAGTCACTCTTTGCGACACTGTGTATACTGTTCTATAAATAGAGCAATGCTAGTTTTGAGTTTTCAGTGTACAGAACCTTACAACGACCTTATAATAACCTCACGATAATGCTGGCTCTTCACTTGCGGAACGCATGGTGCCACTGCAGGGACTGTTGCAGTAAAGGTGGTGATGCAGACCCCCCCCACCCCCTGCAGTAGCTGTTTGTCATTCGCTTGTTTACCAGAAGCTTTACGTGAAACAAGCACAGACTTCCAAGCAGGAAAACCTTGCAATCCCACCTGACGGTCCTCAAGCTATCCAGAGCAGCTTCACCGAGAACGGTAATTATGTTGATTGAATCCTTCTACCTGAACTCCGTTTCAGCTGCTCTGATGTATTCTTGTGAGCATAAATGAGTTTTCAATGAGTGTTCTACAACAGGTAACACCATAGGGAAAGACTGCCAGTAAGTTCTATGATTCAAGATGCTGTTCCCAATGTGGCTACTTAGTTCCTTGAATCAGTAGCTGGCCAAAGCCCCGTCCCGCCCTCCCTTAACCTGTGAGCCTAGGCGGTTGGGATTAAGGAAGAAGTCTGGGATCACGGGAAAGCTGCCTGGCGCTTGTGGAAGTTATACACTGACCTTTGTCTTAGGAGCACCAGGCTTGACACAGTAGAGCCCAGTATCACAGCTTGCCTTTGGTAATGTTTTATATGATGACTGAGGTGAAGTAAATATTTTTGAATGAAGCCTTCATTTTCTGAAGCCATGAGCCTCTTAAAAATGGGGTCACCAGCTTGTACTGGTTTGTCCAGGATATTACTGGTCTTAACACATCAAGTCCTAAATCCAGGAAGCCCCTTCATGTGGGGCAAAGTGGGGTGGTCAGCCCTCTGCTTGAAAGGCACAGCCCAGCTTCCCTGGGATCTGTTATGGCAGTTGGTTTGTGGTCTAGATTTCTTGTTACATCCATATTCTCGAGTCAGTGTCTCCCCCATCGGAAAAGCACCAGGCAGCACATTTAGCTGTGGGCAGTGGTGGGAGTGAGGTGGGAGCGATGAAAGAGAGGGATGGAGAGAGCAGGAAGATTAATGTCATCGTGGAGTTGGACAGCAAGGCTTCTTTAACACGATAAATATTGCATGAAGTGCTGATGTAACCTTTACTGCAGCATGACATGGGATTTGGCTGTTCTGATGGCTTGTGATTAAAGTAAGAAACAAGTCTCTGATTAGATGTTCTTTTGCCCCCCACAGACCTCTGTTCCTCACATTTCCAAGAATGCTGTTTTATTTATGCAATCCATCTAACTCAAACTCAGACACCAAAATATGGAGACCACAACCTAGAAAATGTTATCGTAAGAAGCATTCTTTTTATTCTTGATCTCAGATTATTTATAATCTAAGACACTGGCTCCCATAAGCATTTCAGAGAAAAGAGTTGAGACTGGCAGATTCTGCTTCCTTTAAAAAAAGTGTATTATCTACAAGCAGTAAAAGGCCAATGATGTTCTGTTGAGGTTGCACAAGAAACATGGGTGGGTTTTCAATGGCTTGACTTTGTCGTAATTGCTCATAGCTAAGTACAGGCAGCTAAAAGGCAAACTGAGTCCAAAAAGGAGAATTCAGTCTTCTACTTTTCTTCTTCTGGTCTGTCCTATTCTGTAATTTAATTGTTTGTGAAACTTTAAACTCAATTGATTCCCATTGAATTTGTCCAAGTTGGAGGGAGTTTGGTGTTCTGGTTCTTTATTCAGTCAGAGAGAAGAACTGTCTACATATGAAATGCCTGTGGTCAGTGTTTAATGTCTTTAAATAATATTTTTAAAATTCAGAGCATTACTCTGCTTATTATGTGGAGTGCAATAGGACTATCCGGTTCAAACGGAGAGATTTTCTTTTTCTTTTTAAACCCTTTATTTGAATTTATTGGATAAAAATTTTAAAGTGAAACTGTGATGAGTAGGGCTAAAAATTAAAATGATCTGCTATGAATAACATCGGAGGGTGAGCCCTCATAAATCAGCAAGTCTGATATTAAAAATAGCTCTAAAATATTATTCTAGTTATTAGATGCCATCTACTGGTTGTAATTACTGTATGAAACAACTGGCCACGGTTTTATGGCCGAGGGAGAATACTCAAAGCACCATAGTTAAAATTCAAATAGCATTCATATTTTGTGCAAATCAATCACTGACTAAGCAGAGCTACATTTTGAAATTCAGACTGCATTTAGGAAAAAGTTACCGAGAACCTGAAAGGCTTGTTCAGATTTTACTTGCTTTGTAAATTTTGGTCTTCCAATAATTTCTGTGTGGTGGGCCCAGCGTGGCTGCTGCTGACTCTATAACCTAGCTTCCTTCCAGATGCAGCGCAGTACACAGACATCAGACATAGTTCTTTTGTCATTGTACCTGAATATATTATGCAAAGCAGCTAGATGCCAGCTGCTGTCCGTGTAGGATGAGGCAGTGTACTCGATATGGTAGCTGTGCACTGTTGATTAACACAAAGGCTCTACCTACATGTCTAGATTTAAGTAGTGAAATACTGGTGTCCATCATAAAGAAAGTTAAATATATAAACCAGTATTGTATACTTCACATCTGTAAATTCTTGCATTTGGGTATGAAGTCTGTGCTTGTGCTCTAGATAGAAATCATATGGTATGTTATGAATAAAGAAGTTAATGATTCCCTGGGTATCTTAAATTAGAGGAAAAAACACACATAGTAAAGTTTGCTAATGAACAGGTGTTGGCAAACTGCAGTTCATAAATCAAATCCAAGCTGCTGCCCATTTTTGTGGATAAAGTTTTATTGGAACACAGCCATGCCCGTTTGTTTGTGTATTGTCTGAGGCTACTTGCGAACTCCAACAGCAGAGTTGCGTCCTGATGACAGACACCACGTGGCCTGCAGAACCTCATGTATTTACTACCTGACCCTTTACAGAAAGTTTGCTGATTCCTGTCTATGAATTTAGACTCTATTTCACTAAGGCTATCTTTTTGTTGAAAATCTAAATTGGCTTAGTCTTTGTTTCAATCAGCATAAACTTTGCAGAGACCATGGTTTGCACCATGGGAAGTGATTCCACCACAAGAACAGGACCAGCAGTTCTCTGCCCAGCTCAGCAGGCTCCCAGGCTCCAGGGAAAGCCTACGGTGCCTTCCAGGGCAGGGCGCAAAGGGAGGATCTGTTCTGGCACCGAAGAGAGAGGGCCTTTCTTTTGCCTTTTGGTGTCCAGGTGCTGAAATATATGTGAGAGTGTCAGTAACAAGCTGAGCTTGATGGCCACTGAAACAGAACTGCCAGAGGGGCTGCGGAGCACATGGTTTGTAACAGGTTGGTGAATTGTCAGCAGCTGTGAGTCCTCAACCACTTACACAAACCCCTCGTGGTCCAAGGATCGGAGGAGACCAGTATGTACGTGAGAAGGAAAAGCTCAGATACTCACACTTAACAAAAATTTGAGAAACTTGTACTTTATATACTACTGTAAAGTGGAAAAGAGATTCATGAAACCTCCCAAACTGACTTTTCAAACAAACAACCTAGGCTGGTGATATGTGAACAATAGAAAAATACAGGGTTCACATAATTTCATTCTAGATACTTTTATTTTTTCCCTTTCTTTGGTTTGTTTTTTCATTCTTGATACTTTTATTTTATTTTTTTTGTAGCGACAGTCTCATTTTATCGCCCTCAGAAGAGGGCTGTGGCATCACTGCAAATTCCAACTCCCAGCTACAATGCCCGGCTATTTTTTTGTTGCAGTTTGGCCGGGGCTGGGTTTGAACCTGCACCCTCAGTATATGGGGCCAATGCCCTACTCACTGAGCCACAGGCACCGCCCCACATTCTAGATATTTTTTAAAGGAATCGTCCTTAATCCTTGAAAATGCTCTCTGGTAAAGAAACAGAACTATAATTGATCTCTAATTTCAATGAAAAACATGGAGATCCGGTATGGGATGTGTCACAGTTGAACCATATATTTGGGTAACTGTTGACTGTCTGTGTAATGTTGGGGTAAATTATCTCTTAGGGTAAAAACATCTTTAACTTCAAATTCTCTCAGCTGTAAAATGAAGATAATGTTCACTTCACACAATTGTCGTAAAGATTATATGAGATAATGCATGTGAAAGAGCTGGCGGCAGTGATGGTCCCCTCCCATGTGCTCAGTGGCATGTGGGTGTGGAGGAGAGTTCCTCTCTGTGCAGAGACTTATCACAGCAGGCCTGAGAGACTGTGCTTAGAAAGGCTGCTTTTAAGGCTGGCCCTTGCCTGGCATCTATGAACATGATGGTAACTAGTTCCTTAGGATGATTTAAACTTTTGCTAACTGGTCAGGGTGACTCACTGTGCCTACACTATTTGTAAAACCAATGTGGTTTTACATGAAACACCTGCTTTCCTTCTGGGAGTCTGGAATTTTGGTGCCTGTTAAGTGGAGAGTGCCCATGTGACCAGCTCTTGATGGAAACCTTGGACTTTTCTAATGAAAACCGTGGCTTCTCTGATGGGTTTCCCTGGGCAGAAATAGCACATGCTTGTCGCAGGAGAGAGAAGTGTGCTCACAGTGGCTGCCTGTATGGGGGTGACAGCATGAGGAAGCCTGCACTGGGGCTGCCCTGGACTCCGCCAAGCTGTTCTCTTACCATGTGGCCTCCTCACCAGGTTGCTGGAAGGAATCTTCACCATGATCAAACTAGGAGCTCATTACTCTGAGTCCTTCTAGCAAATTTCCAAATGTAAGGGTAATTTTAAAGATCCTCCAGCACACTATATATAATTAAAAATATATATATTTTAATGCTAATTTGAGGCCCAAGGCAGGGCCTCATGTGTATAATCCTAGCACTCTGGGAGGCTGAGATGAGTGGATTGCTTGAGTTGAGGGGTTCAAGACCAGCCTGAGCAAGAATGACATCCTGTCCATAAAAACTAGAAAAACTATCCAGGTGTCATGGCAGGCATCTATAGTCCCAGCTACTCAGGAGGCTGAAGCTAGAGGATCACTTGAACCCAAAAGTTTGAGATTGCTTTCCTGTCACTCCACAGCACTCTACCTAGGGTGAGAGAGTGAGACTCTGTCTCCAAAAACAAAAAAATCAGTGCTGATTTGATTAGGCTGGCTCAGATAATTAGAATTATCTGATTATATAATGCAATAGTCTGGATAGAACTGGAGACCATTCTCCTAAGCAAAGTCTCAAGAATGGAAAAACCAACACCACATGTTCTCACTATTACATTGAACTTCATAGTGAACATACGTGTGCACAGAGGGAAGTAAAACCCAGTGGCCATGAAGCCCGGGGGAGGGCAAAAACCCAACAGGTGCAGTGAGCACTCACTGGGTGAAGGGCACCCCTACAGCCAGCGCTCCAGCCATTCAGAAGCGGTTCCATGTAACCTGAAACATTTGTAGCCCCTTAATGTTTTGATATTAAAAAAGGATTATCTGGAAAATTACATACACATGCCTGCAAATTCCTGCTGAGTAAGATCCAGCTATCTTACTAGTTCTGAAATTCCTATTTCATTCTTTCTTGATACAGAAGTTTCTAAGTCTTTGTGGAAATCCTCTTTGGGATGCCATCAGTCTTTTCCAGTAGAACCTGTAGCATCCTTTTTCTTCTAATTTTATTTTGAAATAATCTTATATTTACAGAAAAGTTACGAGAACAGTGGAGAACCTGTAAACCCTGCGTCCTGCTTCCTCTAAAGCTGACTTCTTACATGACGGTAGCGCAATTATCCAAACACAGAAATCGTCGCGGGCACATTACTATCGCCTGAACTACAGGCTGTGTGGATACCGCCGGATCTTCCAGTCACATCCCTTTGTCCACCCAGGATCCAATAGAGGACCCAGCTGGCCCTTGGTCGTCTTGTCACCTTCCTCTCCCCAGCCTGTGACAGTCCTGCCTTTTCTTTCATGATCTTGACAGTTTTGAAGAGCACTTTTTGTGGACTGTTCGTCACTCTGGGTTTGTCTGTTGTTTTCTCAGTTAGGTCGAAGTCATGCATTTTCAGCACACAGTACAGAAGTGATGCACCTTTCTGAATGTATTATAACAAGAACAAATGGTGCTGAAATGTCTTGTTACTGGAATGTTAACCTGGCTCATTTGTTAAATGCTTTGGTTGCAGCCGTCATTGTTGTTTCGTGGCCCAGGCTGGATTCAAACCTGCCACCTTAGGTGTATGTGGCTGGTGCCCTAGGCGATTGAGCCACAGGTGCCAAGCCAAATGCTTTGACTTTAAAGTTATTTTTCCCTTTATAGTTTAGACACTTGGGGTGATAACATAGCATCTGTACAAGTATCCTGTTTCTCTTCAACTTTTTTTTTGGGGGGGGGACAGGGTCTCACTTCATCACCCTTGGTTGAGTACTGTGGTGTCATAGCTCACAGCAACCTCAAACTCTTGGGCTCAAGTGATTCTCTTGCCTTAGCCTCCCAAGTAACTGGGACTACAGGCGCCCACCACAACCCATGGCTTGTTTTTCTGTTTTTAGTAGAGATGGGGTCTCATTCTTGTTCAGGCTGGTCTCCAGCTCCTGAGCTCAGCCTCCCTACTTGGCCTCCCAGAGTGCGGGAATTACAAGTGTGAGCCACTGTGCCCGGCCTTGAGTATCTCTTTAGTTACACAATCAACTGTCCCTGTGTCTTCACAGTGCCCCTTCTAGCAATCTCAAGGATCCTTAAAAGTGGAAGACAAAGGCCAAAGAGTGGTCAGAGGAGGCGATGTGATGAAAGAAGAGAGTGGTTATGTCCCCAGCTTTGAAGACAGAGGGAGGGGCTGTGAGCTGAGGAGTGCAGGCAGGTTCTTCTAGAAACTGGGAAGAACAAAGGAAGGGATTCTTCCCTAGAGCCTTTAGAAGGATCACAGCACTACAGATACCTTGGTTTTAGCTTAGTGAGACTTCATCAGATTTCTGACCGACAGACTAGTCAGATGAGAAATTTCCATTCTGAGCCAATAAGCTTGTGGTAATTAGTTATAGCAGCAACAGGAAACAGATACTAGTATACTTTCCACAAATATTCAGCAAAGGCCTGTAAGAAAGAGTTGCAGGTGTGGAAAGTTGCTGGGTGCTTGGACCCCTGGAATTCTGACTACGTGAACCAGACCAATTGCAGCTATTAAAAGTTCATTAAAAGTCACAATGGTGGTGTTAGGATATATAGGATCCTCTCAAAATCCACTTTTTGAAACCATAATCCATAGCATAGAGAGTAACTGTGTTTGAAATAAATTTTTTTTTTTTTTTTTGGAGATGGAGTCTCTGTCACCCTCAGGAGAGTGCTGTGGTATCACAGCTCACAGCAACTTCAAACTCTTGGGCTTAAGCAATCCTTTTGCCTGAGCCTCCCAGGTAGCTGAAACTAAAGGCACCCACCACAATACCTGACTATTTTTTTGTTTTTTTGTTGTTTCATTAGAGACTAGGTCTCAGGCTGGCCTCCAAATCCTGAGCTCAAGTGTTCCACCTGCTTTGGCCTCCCAGAGTGTAGGATTACAGGCATGAACCACCACAACCTAGCCTCACAATAATATCTTTAAAGAGATAACTAAAGTAAAAGGAACCCTATCCAATATGACTTGTGTCCTCCATGAGGAGAGAGCATTGGGCACAGACATATGCAGAGGGAAGACCCTGATCGGAGCCTTCCACACAGTCCGTGGTGCTTGTCAGCCCAGGGCACCTGTCACTGCCGGCTTCTCCTCATTCCCCCCTGGGGAAGGCTCCTCTCCTTCCTACCACTGGCTCCACAGGTATGAAACCACTTGTGGGTCTCTCGTCTATCAAGGGCTCGTCACTTTGTGAACCTTAACTCCCTTAAGTTTCATTGCATCTTCAGTTTTCTATTTGTATTTTTAAAATACAACTCTAATTTCATAAATTAACTTATTTTGATGTTTAGGATGACTTTCAACATTGAATATAGAAGTCTCCAAACACTGGTGTTTCTGAACAGCACTGTCTACAGCCCAGATGGAATCCCCTGGGTTGAGACTTCTTGTCTACAGCCTTGGCTTTTTTTTTTTTTTTTGGCACCAAACAACCTTTGGAAGAATATCAAGTCACAGCCACCCCCGCCCCAACACACACATTCCATTCACTTCACCAGTCTTGAGACAAATGCTCCCTGACACAGGGATAGGTTACTTTGACCCTGCTTCAGACCACCAATGAACACACAGGGTTTAGTTTTCTTCCCAAGAATAGCCTTCCTTCTTTTCTTTCTTTCCTATGTGCCATGATGCCCTGGTAGACTTGTAGTAGAATGCTGGGCTGTACTGCAGAGCTCCAGCTTCTGGAATGAAATTGCCAGTGTGTGACAAGAATGGGTATCCACCTCACTCTCAGTTCTCCAAGGCTGCTTAATGATGATACACCCTGCGCAGTATCTGAATAGTTTTCCAAATTAATTGCTAGTAATTCCTACATGTCTGTTTCATATTGATCTCTAATTATCAAGATGTCTACAATATCGTTGATCAGCCAGGCATGGTGGTTCACACCTGTAATTCTAGCACTCTGGGAGGCTGAGGCAGGGAGATCACTTGAGTTCAGCAGTTCAAGACCAGCCTGAGCAAGAGTGAGACCCCATCTCTATTAATGGTAGAAAAATTAGCTCAACATGGTGGTTGCTGCCATTAGTCCCAGCTACTCAGGAGGCTGAGTCTGGAGGATGGCTTGAAGCCAGGAGTCTGAGGTTGCAGTGAGCTGTGATGACGCCACTGCACTCTAGTCTAAGTAACAGAGCAATACTCTGTCTCAAAAATATATGTATTATTGATGCCTTCTGCTGCCTTTTTTGCGGTAAGCTTTTTTTTAATTCATCAAAAATTTAACATTCCTTTTGTAGGTATCCATTGCACTAAAATTTCACTTTAGAGACAGCTTTCAAATATCTTCTAGATACTTCTCCTAGAGGCTTTTACCCCAAGTAAATGGAATTTTCTCACAATTCTCCTGAAATACAATGAACCTGTATGTGTATTTATACATTTTTAATAGTTAAATTGCTACTTAGTGTCTTGCTGTTTAAGGGAAAGGGATGACCCTATTCACAAGCCTAGAATCCTCACTCAACTAGACAATGACTATAATCATCACTCAGACTAATGTAGGAGGTTGCCTAGTTGAGCAACAAAGAACAAAGTATTTAAGCACTGAAGAGATGCTTAGTTGAAGTCGCTGCTACAGAGGTGGGTTAGCTTCAGTGGTCCAGGACAGAAGCCCGGGTGCAGGTCGGCCTTCCAGGGCCCAGTCCTTAGCTGCACACCCGGCATTGCTTCTCACTCCTGAGGCACCTTCTGAACTGTCACCTTCTCATCCAACCCTCTGAGCATGCACAGGGGTCATTCCAGAGAGCTCTGTCATTTCCAGGGGCCTCAGCATCGATGGTGGCTGTGCCATGCATGTTCCACTGGGGAAACACATGTGGGAGGGCAGAGGATATCCAGAAGGTGGCCTGGGCAGGCAGCGCAGCAGATCTTAGCAGCTCAGTAATTGAGCTGTGACAGTCAGTGCAGTGGCTTCTGCTGTCGGAGGGGTCAGAAACGTATGTCTGCTTGTTAGGGCAATCTCACCCCTGGTCACTGCTGGAAAGAAACTGAAATCCTTGCTGTTTAGTCTTCCCTATAAATATGTATGTACTCACACACACACACACACACACACACACATATGTATGAATATATATATTCCAAGATGACTTTGGATATTCTGTTGGTCTTTTGGGTTAGGGTATAATATATTGATTCCATATTTCTCTACAAAACTGCAGTAACTTTTACCCCAATTAAGAATTTTCCAGGCCAGGCATGGTGGCTCACACCTGTAATTCTAGCTCTCGGAGGGGGGGGGTCAAGGTGGGTGAATTGCTTGAGCTAAGGAGTTGGAGACCACCCTCAAGCAAGAGCAAGACCATCTCTACTAAAAAAATTAAAAAAATAAAAAACTAGAATAATTAGCCAGGTAGAGTCCCAACTACTTGGAAGGCTGAGGCAAGAGGATTGCTTAAGCCCAAGAGTTTGAGGTTGCTGTGAGGTATGAAGCCACAGCATTCTGCCCAAGGTGACTAAGTGAGACTCTATCTCAAATTAAAAAAAAAAAAAAGAGCTTTCTAGTCTCTTCTATAGAGCACTTAAAATGTCTTGGGTTATTGCTAAGAAGCTAACTTCTTTTCTTAGGCATAGATTTCCCAAATTCTGCTTCAGCAAGCAACCCTCCTGATGCAATTGGCACAGAAGAGCATGGGCCGCCATCACCCAGTGGCCCCCCAACAATAATGTTCGTTATATAATCAAATAGTAAAGTTCCAGTGGCAAAGAGCTGTGTACTCTTGCTGCCGTTTTCCAGGGATAGAACCAGACATTTCATGTCTGATATCTCATTTAAACTCATAAATGCCCAGTTGAACCCAGGGCCATGAAGGAAGGAGATGAAGGATTAGAAAAAGCAAAGCTGACAGATGGCAATTTGTGAAGAGTTGAATCAACATAAATTATATCCCATAACAAACCAGGAAGCATAAGAACTATTTTTATCCCCCATTTTACAGATGTAGAAACTGAGCTTTAGCAAAGTCTGGTCAGTCATGTTTTTAACTGCTATAATAAGGATTGTCTCTACCAACCATGACAGGCGTGAGTAATTCCATTAGCCCAAATCACAGAGCCAGGCACTATTTTCAGTGGTGGATAAGACATAAATGGATGATGGTTAAAAAAATGCAATTTCTGTATAACACAAGAGTTTGGGTTAGTCTACCTTTCTGTTTCAGAACTAACCATGTTATATTAGAATTTTCTATTTCAGGGATTTGATATAGCTCATGGTATATTCAACTGCATGCGGTAAGGGAAACTTGTAGAGTAAGTACCTTCATATATAGTACATACCCATTAAAAAAGCTTCCTTAGAATAAAAAGAATTTATCATAACTGTGGTTAATCGGGATCAGACAGAAGACTGTCACAGGGCTACTATAGAATTGGATGCCTATTTGAGTGTAGGTATTCTGCTTCCAGGAAATGAATACAATTCAAGTACGGGAGGGCCCTCAATGAGGGCGTAGTCAGAGGGCTCCTGGCCAAGAACCATGACATCAACATAGCCTATTAAGAGCTTTTCTTTCTTTTATCACCCAGAATTTATCCATTAGATCAATGATTCTAAAAGCAGTTATCCACTAGCAGCAATCCATTATGAGTTTTCACAGATTCCTCTTATAAAATAAGACATACATAATTAGAACTATGTGGGTATCCTAGGTAGAACATTCAACTAATGAGTCCTGTGTTCAGACCCTGGATCTTGCTGTGGGACTGTCCAGAGCCCATGGCAATGAACCATACCCTGGAGAAATGTTTCCATACTCCTTTCTGGTTTGAAGTTCTGTTTTTTCCCCACGTTTGGATTCCTGTGACATTTCCCTCACAGTGCAGTCAATTGCAAGGTAAGTCAACCCACCTGGACTTCCAGATGTCTTCCTTCTCATATCTTTTTTCTCTCGTATATTTTTCTCATATTAATATTTATATGTAATAATTGTGGTTCTTAAGGGTAGGACAGTTCCCCCCCCCCAAAGGGCAATATGGTGATGTCTGGAGAGACTCTTAGTTGTCACAACTTAGGAGATGGGGGTACTACGGGTGTTCAGTCGGCAGAAGCCCTGGGTGCTGACAAGAGTCCTGGAGTGTACCTGATGTCCCCCATAATGAAAAATGACTTGGGCCAAAATTTCCATGGTGTCAAGGTTGAGAAATCTTGACTTAGAGAAAGCACTTCTAAAGATGTCAGGATTTGCTTATGCTTAATTTTAGTCTGTTGACACAGAGAGTTTCGTAGTCTTTTAATATTCTTATTAATTAAATGATGCTTGTCTACTTTCTAATTAGCATTAAATGCCTTTTTCTATATTCCAGGGCTGTACAAAGATATTTTTTCAGATCTATATAAAGAATATGAAGACGGCCCCTCTGGGACAGAAATCTTCAGTAAAACTGATCTGTGCTCCCGGCACAAGCAGAAGCAGATTCTGGGTACTCTTGCTGGGAACACTCTGCAGATCCAGCTCCTGGAAGCCTGAAACCAGACCAGAGCACCCCAACAAAGACAGATGATTTGGAAGATATAAACGCCAGACTGCTTCTCAATCCAGCCCCAGAAGGCAGAGATGCCAGTGGGTGCTTCTGCTTTATTTCCAAAGTAGCAAAGGATGATGGAAAAGCAAACAAAAGTCGGGATTGAGAAAAAGGCCGTTCATGAGCGAGGTGTGAGTTTCAAATGAGGTCTTCACTGTTGACAGGGAGACTTCTCTCCAAACCAGTACCTGAACTTCTGCCAGTTCAACCCAGGGCCATGAAGGAAGGAGATGAAAGATTAGAAAAAGCAAAGCTGACAGATGGCAATTTGTGAAGAGTTGAATCAACATAAATTACATCTCATCAGTGAGCAGAGAAAGAGGATGTGTTCAGTATTTGGCTACCCACGGAGACAGCGAGCGTGCCAGACCCACAGTGAGCAAACCCCTGGGCGCCCTTCAGAACTGGAAGCAAAGACAAAGGTAGAGAAATCCCCTTCTGTTGGAAAGCCATCTGGATCTCACATTGTGTGTGGACATCTATTTGGAACAATACAATAAATAAAATTAATGAACATCTGGGATTTTGGAAGGCATCAATCAGCAACTACAGAAAGCCAGAACAAAATTGCCGATAACTGGATATGACCACATAGAAACTATCCAAGACCCACCAGTTCCACATCCACCCATTTAATAGCATATGAAATAAGTGTAAATGTTTTCTCTGAGGTTGGAAAGAGTTCATTTAAATCAGCGGTCCCCAACTGTTTTGGTACCAGAGACTGGTTTCATGGCAGACAAGGAGGCAAGGGGATAGTTTGGGGATCATTCAAGAGGCATTACATTTATTGTGCACCTTATTTCTATTATTTTTATGTTGTACTATATAATGAAATAATTGTACAACTCACCATAAGGCAGATGCAGATTGTCCCTTGCTACTCACTGATAGGATTTTGATGTGAGTCTGCAAAACTTTGATCTATTATGGTCTCTGTGCAGTCAAACCTCTCTGCTAATGATACTGGGTATTTGCAGCCACTCCCCAGAAGGAGTATCACCACTTCTGCTCCACCTCAGATCATCAGGCATTAGACTCTCCTAAGGACCACACAGCCTGGATCCCTCATGAGCAGTTTACAGAAGGGTTCTGGGATTATTATGTCTGCTGATTTGACAGGAGGCAGGGCTCAGACAGTGATGAGAGGGATGGAGAGCAGCTCCTGCTGCAAGCCCAGTTCCTTACAGGCTGTGGACCGGTCCACTTGTCAGCCAGGGGGCTGGGACCACAGATTTAAACTACAGGTAAAATATTTGGATAGTTAATTGTTCCCTGTAGCCTTAAAATTTACTTCTTAGAAATTAAGTAATCTAACATGAATGATAATTTTCAAGCTTTCATAACTAACAGGAAAATAGAAAAATCGGCTCGGCACCTGTGGCTCAAGTGGCTAAGGCGCTAGCCACATACACCTAAGATGGTGGGTTCGAATCCAGCCCAGGCCCGCCAAACAACAATGATGACTGCAACCAAAAATAGCCGGGCATTGTGGCGGGCATCTGTGGTCTTAGCTACTTGGGAGGCTGGGGCAGGAGACTTGCTTGAGCCCAGGAGTTAGAGGTTGCTGTGAGCTGTGATGCCAGAGCACTCTACTCAGGGGGACAGCTTGAGGCTCTGTCTAAAAAAAAAAAAGAAAAGAAAATCGAAAAATCAACCTGTAATATTAGTATAGTAACTTACAAAATATAGATTGACTATATATATAAAAAACTTTAAGTCATGATAATTATAATATTGAGGGTTAAATAAAAAGAACTTGTGAATTCAAATATAATGAATATTAGGTACAGGGGAAATAAAAATCTTTTAACAAGATTTCTGAATGAAGATTTTTCATTACATTAAAAATGTATGTTTTCTGTATGCACAAACCAGAACCCAGTGAGAATATCGTTCTAGACCAGCAGATGGCACTAAAAGGAAAAACTAACAGATTTCTCAAGGGCTGAAAATCCAGGAAGAGAAAAACCCCAAAGTGAATGTAAAATAAATTAAAAATCTATATTTCCAATTATATACGTAAAGGCAAAGGAATCAATTTTAGAAAAAGCAATATAAGGCTTATGATATATCTACTTTTTCTCTTAGTTTGAATGATTGGCTATGGGACAAATCTGTTCTGCACAACTTAAGGATTGTTTCTAATCAGCAACTAGGTTGTCTCCAGTCTCCATTAAAATGATTATTTAGAGATACTATCGTAACAATTGTGCAAAGTGGAAAAGCAGCAGGTGGTTGACAGCTTAGAAGAAACCAAAGCACAGAGAGGGGCTGCCTTTGCAAGGAGCAGTTTGCAGTTATTAAAGACTTTTGCTGCCCTCCTATACACTTTTACCATTGGAGGATTTTCTATAGGAAAAGCAGTTGCAGAGGCAGAAAATAGTATTTGATATTTAATGGCGCTGTCCTCCAACGCGTCATGGCAGATGTGCTCAACTTAGTAGAATGTTGGAAAGAAAATGTAGAGATGAACACATTAGGAATTATCAGACATTCCCATAGCCACTCCCTGCAGGTGTCTCTGAAGGGTAATTACCTTCTGCACAAGATGAAAATAAAATGGGAGAAATGTTTTTGTACAAAAGTACAAGAAATGATTTAACTATGGGCAGAAGGCAGAAGCTGCAGATGCATTATTTTTTTGCTATTTTCAGTTTTTCTTCTTTTTTTTCAAGATGAGTTCTACATTATACACAGGACTTACAGAGGAACAATAAGAGAGTCTTTAATAATTCATATCTGAGAGGAATGGAAATAGAAGGGCACATCTCGTAAGGACATCGAATGGATTACTTACGCCAGCACATAGACAAGACTATTAATACAAAACCATCTTCATTCCTACTGAAAGGCATTTTCTCTGTCCTGGACACTTCTGACATCGGAAGGCCTGAGATTCTTGGTCAAGCACCCCTTTGATTCTTAATGCTTTGTTCCCTTTGGAGTTTCAACTTAAGATCTAGATATAATTCTATAGCAAAAAGAGAAAAGGGAGAAAAGGACAGAATAAGAAAATAAACTTGGGGAGCCAGAGGTCACTTTCCCTTTCATGCTAACTGTACATTTTGAGGAGAGCTGGCAGAAGGACAGTTGCTCCAGGAAGCAGGGTCATAAGGGCCTTGCTGAGAAATTTTAAAGTCTACGCTGTTTCCTCTGGACCAAATTCTGTCATTTGAATCTGTAATGGCAGCTGTATCAAAACCAGTTTGCATTATGTAGACCTACTTCCAATTTTTAAAATGCTGATTTAAAAATCTGTATAACTTGGCAACAATCAATTAGATTTCTAAGTTTCTTTGAATAGCTCTCTATAAATTTCTCCACACTACAGGATTGGATTCTATGTAGCCCCATGGCATGCAAGCTATGTTTTATAAATCAATAATAATTGCCATTTATTAGACTTCTGACATTTAACAATCTGGCAGACAAGACATTATGAAGGGTCAGTTAGCTAAAGCACTGATTCTGAATAGATTATAGCAAGCATTCTTTTTTATTTTTTTTTAACATGCTTCACAGGAAAGTAACAAGTGTGCTTTTGCAAACATTGCTGAGCTCATGAGCAAACAAGTAGAGTTTTCGTTGCCCAAAAGAAGCACACAAAAACAATAACTTCAAACAAGAAAACCTGACAGTGAGCTGAGCCTGGACTTGAGCATAGGCAAAGCCAAAAAACTGTTCTTCCCTGGGTGTAAAGGACTACACCAGGCATAGATTTAGAGCATAAGCCTGGGACCTCACACTGGTAAAATGGATCAACTTAAAAGGTATTAGGAGTTCCTGGTAGGCACATTCTCTGTTGGAAAAGGCAACCCAAGAACTCAGAACCCTCAGATTTGCAATAGAAAAGAGATGTTACAATAAAATACAGACTTTTTAAAACGAAGGAGAAACAAAGGACTATCAAAAAACAATGTGCAGGTGAACTATTCTAACCCACATATGTATACTTCCGTTTAAAAAGTAAACCCTATACCTCCTGAAGAAAAAAAAAGAAGAAGAACAGATAATAAGCATTGAGACAAATTCAAGTTACCCAGAATGCAGCCATGAGATAAAGATCTGTAGGAAAAAAGAGATTAATATATGTGGAGGACACTGAGAAATCTGAGCACAAATTTCATCAGCATTAGAGAAGAAAAAGCGCAGAAAATAGGGGACAAAGGAACTATTTGCAGAGATCTCAACAAAAATAATAGAAACTAAAAGATGGGGGAAATGTCTTCAAATGGCTGAGAAAAAAAATTAACTGCCAACTTAGAACTATATACCCTGCAAAAGTTTATTTCAAAAACTAGCATGAAATAAAGACAGATTTATATAAACAAAACAGAGTTGATCAGCAGAACTTTATCAAAGGGATTCCTAAAAGATATATTTCAAGAAGAATGATTACTCCCAAAAGATCTGAGATTGAAAAACGTGACTAGTTAAAAAAGTGGTAAACATATAAGGAAATCAAGAAAAAAATTTTCATATACAAAACAAAAGCATTCAAATTGTAAGGTTAAATAATTGACTAAGGTACTGCTTTTCTTAAAATGCCATACTGGTTGGAGAGCAATGATTGGATTTAG
>NW_003852448.1:770998-807782 GCF_000181295.1 Otolemur garnettii
TCCAACTCCTGGGCTCAAGCAAGTCTCCTGCTTCCATCACCCAAGTATCTGGAACTACAGGCACCTGCCACAATGCCCAGCTATTTTTTGGTTGCAGCCAACATTGTTGCTTGGCAGGCCAGGCTGGATTCGAACCCACCAGCTCAGGAGTATATGGCTGGCGCCTTAGCCGCTTGAGCCACAGGCGCCAAGCCAAGATGGTAATGTTTTAAAGGTAAACACCAATAGAGGGAAAACAATGAATCACAAAATACTACAAGGAGATAAGGAAAAAATAAATACAAAACAATTCAAAGAAGAAAAATGAGGGGGAAAATAGAAAAAGTAGGAGAAATAAAAGGCATAAAGCAAGAAGCTTGGGGCAAGCCTAGGACTTCTACTTCTGGCTGTATAAATGATTTGAAACCTCGGATGACCTTTTCCATATGAACAAGTAGCAGTTTGGATGAAACAAAAATAAATTACTTCAATGCATGGAATATGGAGTATGAGATCGTACAAAAGTAAGAAATCCTGAGATCTCCAAAACTGAAGAGAGCAGAAACCCAGAAAGATATAGCTAGAGACACTAAAGCCAGCTTTTACCCTCAAGTTTTCTACTGGATCTAGCGAACACAAGCATCCCCCCACCCACACCACACACACACCTTTGGCCACTGCCAGGGGTTATATGCAGGATGCCAGGGCCTACCCAGGGTGAGGAAATCTAACAGAAGCCCTCTCTATCTACACGTGTGATCTCGTAGAGCTGCATTCTTAGTGCCAACATTACTGAGAGGCCAGAGATGACACAGGCTAGCTTACCCTTGGTGCTGGCACAGACACCTCCCCTAAAGATTCATGCCCATAAACTTGTCTTCATAAAGGCTTTACGTCCAAGTTCATGTTTCCAAAGTGTTCCAAAAAGACCTCAAATAGATAATTTAGCACGGAACATGTTAGTAGTGTCCTAAAGCAGCAGCCAGAAAGAAACAAATTCTCCCTGGAAGAATTTGACTTCAACTCACACCTCAAAGAGTTCCTGGCCATTGAGTTCTAAGGGAATGAGCAGCTTTTGACCAAAGGCAATACTCCTGCCACCCTCTCAGTGAGGGTGACACAATCATCAGACAATGGAAAAAGATTATCCAAACTACACGAGAAATGTAATACATTTAAGGAAATAAAAGACTTAAAGATAAACAGAGAGTAAGTCTATTAAGAAATGTCCATTCAGATTTGAAAGAGAACCAAATAGATTTATAAAATTGAAGAGTGTGTTAAAAAGTTTAATACTAATTTGAAACTAGTAGATGAAAAATCACAGGCTCACATGAGAAGAAAAACCCAAATTCAAGAAGGGGAGGAGGGAAAGGGTAGGAAGGGACCCAGTAAGCTCCCACCTGACCCGCCTAACAGGTACAGTGGAGTGGCATGTGGCACAGCTCCTGGGTAAGGACCCAAATACAACCCTGACTTTTCCTAACAAACGCAAACAGTGTAACCTCTTCCTGTATGCCCTTATATTAATCTGAAGTTAAAAAAAAATATTTCAAACATGAACACAATAAACCAACTACACTACTGAGAAAATCAATGAATAAGAAGATAGGTCTAAAGCATTACCCATCATTCAGTCCAGAGACAGGGATTTTAAAAAATACAAAAGAAAGTTGAGATGAGGAGAGTTGAGTGAAATTTAACATATTTAATTGAGGCTTCAGAGGTGATAAAATTAAGCAGAGACAAAATTTGGGCAGAAAATATCTGATCGAAGAAACCCAGTGAATAGCAGTATATACAAAGTCTAGGCCTATAATTGGACTTCGGAATACCCATAAAGAGAAGATTTTTAAATAGGCCAGAGGGAAAAGATGAAACTAAGACCTAAGAAGAACGTTTGCACTAAGGACTGCTCCAGGACAGCAATGGAAGCCAGGAGCAGGAAGAACAGTAGCTTCCAGGGGCTGAGAACTGACGATCCGGATTTCGTACAGCGTTTTCTCAGAATGAAGCCAAAATAAAATAGTAGAAACAGTTGCTTTTCTGGCTTTACTAGCCAAAGACTCTTGCTGAATGAAATCCTAAGAAATACACTCAAGTGGATATTGTTAAATGCTCCTGTATGCTATTTACACCAAAATCAGAAGGTCTCAAAGACTGAGAATGAGAAAAGGTACACCAGATGATTCTTAGCCCAAAATACAAATTTTAATCAGATTTGCAGGAAGAGATTGAGCATAGCTAGCTAATATCTGTGAAAAAAGATTGCTGATGGTAGACGTTCACGTCAATGTGATAAAACATTCAATGCATTGGGAAGATACAAAATCCTAAAATTTCACCACATAGCATAATTTAATAGCATAATTTAATTTTTTAAAAATAGAACTGTAAGGAGAAAACAAATACACAGAGATTTTTAACACAACTACTCTCAGGAATTAATAGTTTAAGCAGACAAAGCATGAATAATGATATAGATTTAACTGTAGAGTTAGCAAGTGTGTATGCATGCAGTATACGTAATAATTGAAGAATGCACATTCTTTCAAATACATGGGAACACTGTCCAGAGTTGTTCCCCTGTGAGGCCATAAAGCTGGCCTCAACTGGAGCAAAGGGTCGATGTCCCAGAAACAACATCTTCTGAGCAAAATGCAATTAAGAATTAATAAACGAACTTAAGAAAATCCATGTGTTTAGAAATTTTGAAAACTTCTAAATAACTCATGGATCAAAGAAAAAGCAAAAATACTATGTCAAAACTTATTAAATGCAATGGTACTTTTAGGGACATTTATCATCTTTAATTCTAGAAAAAAGTCAAAGAGGTCATGAGGCACTAAGCACACCAAAGAAGAAGCCAGGGGAGAAACCCCCAGCCAATTAACTGCAAGGGAAGTAGAATGATAAAAGCCACAATTCATGAAATAGGAAATAAACATAAAAGAGAGGATCAAGGTCAACAGTTCGTTGTGTGAAAAAGATGAATGAAACAGACAAGTCTCTGGAAAGGTTAATCAAGGAGAGAAAGAAGACCAGAAATACTAAGATGAAAGGAAAACTTAGCTATAGATATTGCAGAGCTTTAATAGGAAAGACCGTACTATGGCAAATTCTAAGCTGACGAATTTTAAAATATGAGATAATTTTTAAAATATGACTTACAATGACTCTACATAAAAGAAATAGCAAATCTGAATATTTGTGGGATCATTAACAAAATTAAATCAGTAGGCAGAAACCTTCCCACAAATCTTCAGGCCCATTTTAGCTTATAGGTAAGTTCAAGGAATGATTAACTAACAAACTCTTTCAAAGAACGTGGCTAGTATAATCTTAATAGCAAAACCAAACAAAGAAAATAGTACTCCACAATTTATATGTAAAGTATTAGAAAACTGAACGAAGCAATGCATTCATAAGATAATATAACCTAGATGGGTTTTTTTCAGAACTAAAACGATTGGTTTAACATTAGGAAAAATAAATCATCAAAATCATCAAATTAATAGTTTCAAGGGAGAAAATCATATCACCATCTCAACAGATGGGAAAAAGCAGTCAGTAAAAATTCCTCCCTTTCCATGTTGAAAAGTTTTGCATGTGTTCCATTATCTGATATAGGACATTTTTAAGGAAGGACAGAATCTGTGGCAAGCTCTGCTCTTAATAATGGTGTAATGAAAAGACTCCCTTTACAATCAATGACGAAACAGAGATGGCCTCTATCCTACACTCAATGTCGTGCAGGAGAGTCCATGAATACAATGAGATGAGTTTTTCTAAGGTAGATGTTTGGAAAGGAAAATAAAAACCTCATTATTTACAGGTAACAGCCTTATGAAAGAAAATTTAAGCAACCTACAGAAATGGTTGAAAGTAAGCATATAGAAAGACTCCTGGATAGCAAATAATACATCAGAGTTAACTGTGTTTCTACATACAAGCAATAATCAGCTGGAGAAATGAAACTTTAAAATATACCATTTGTAATAATACAATTAAAATATTTTGCATTAATTCTAATGAAGTATGTTTAAGTAGTATGTGAAGAAAATTACAAAACTTTACTGAGAAGTGTTAAAGATAGAAACCAAGTGAGTTTTTAGACCTAGATGGGCTGTCCTGTATATGGTGTTAGGACAACCAGTTGTTCACAATGACGGAAGAAGAAATTGGATCCCTGCTTTCACCAAACACAAAATACTTTCCACGTGGATTAAGAGTAAAATGTGTAAGTTGAAACTGCAACGTTGAGAAGATGATATAAGAAAATATTTTAATGGCAGTTTATGTCTCTGGATAGGGAACAATTTCTTATACAAGATACAATTGTAAAGAAAAGACTGATAAATTTAACTATATTAAAATTAGAAACTCGTGTTTATAAAAAGACATCAGAAAGTGAATCAAAATACCAACCACAGACTGTAAAAAGAAATTTGCCACACACATAACAGACGAAAAAAACCCACAAATCTTAATGCTTAAGAATTAAGAATGCTTACTTCCTGCCTAAAAAGATGGGCTAACGATATAAACAAGGAAAATCAAAAGATAATAAACAAATGACAAGAATCTCAAACTCATCACTAGTCAGAGAAATTGGGATTCATACCATATAACTTTATTTCTCATCCTTCAGAAAGCCAAAGATAATTAAAAGCCAGATAGCCAATATGGGTGAAGACCATGAGCAAAAAACAATTTTCATTAATTGTAACGGGAATGTATATTTGCATAATTATTTTGGGAAACAATGTAGCATTGCCTGGTACATAGAACATATGTATACCCTGGAGTCTGCAATTCCACTTCTGGAAAATCCTGCCTGTGCCTGCACTGGGGGACGTTCTCCTGGGAGCCTTGAGCTTATCAGCATAAATGAATGACTATGTAAATAGATGCCAGAGGTAACCCAGATGTCCATCAGCACAACACAGAGATAAAATCTGGAATGGTCACAAGATGAACAGTACAGCAGCAACTGAATAAACTACAGCTTCACACAGAAACATGGATGATCTTAAAAGCACAAAGGGGGTGTACAAGAAGCAAATTTACAAAGGAATCAATTCAGTGTGGTTCTATGTTTATAAATTCAAAACAACAAAAACTAAACAATATATCAGAGAAGCATGTATGCACAGGTGGGAAAATGAAAAAGAAAAGCAAGTTTGTGAATAAAACTCTCTAGTTATACTGATTGTCAGATTGGACTTTCTATAAAAAATAAAAAACCTGTTTTATGCTGTTTACCAGAGCCACCTATAAAACACAAAGGCACGAAACAGTTAAAATAAAGGCAAGTGCTGGACATTGTCAAATTCCTCTTCTTTGTCAGGCTTGGCACTAAATATTTTATATAATTTATTTCATCCAATTTTTACCACCCTAAACATGTAGGTCGTCTTCTCATTTTTATGGATTTTTATGGAAACCAGGCCCAGGAGAAGTTAAGTAATTACCTGTAATCACCAAACTGGTCAGTAACAGAGGTGTATTCACAGCCAGTTCCCTTTCCACAGCACCTGCTCAGACACAGGCTGACCCAGGTCTGCGCTCCTGGGAGGGGGAGGAGGGGAATAATAAAGGAGAAGTCACAGAGGGACAAGGCTTTTTTCCAGAGATGTTGGGCTGCATGGCCACCACGTCTGTGGTAGCACACATGGAATTCCGATGGACTGCTGAGAGTATTGCTGTTTTGACCCAAGTGGAGAATGGGCATGAAAACACAAAGGACTCATAGAACCCTTTTGGCAAGAGAGAACGCCTCCTTCAGATAAGGAAGAGTCCATGGACCAAAAGGAGAGGGGGAGGGGAAGAGTGTAAGAGACCCTCTGGGAGGGGCTTCTCCTAGAGCAGCAGTTCTCGAACTTTTGGGTAGCAGGAATCCTTTGCACTTTTTTTTACTTTTCTTTTTTTTCGTAGGGACAGAGTGTCATTCTGTTACCTAGGCTGGAGCGTAATACTGTGATCATAGCTATAGAGCTTTGAACTGGGCTCAAGCATTGCACCTGCTCAGACTCCCAAAGTGCTGGGATTACAGGCATGAGTTGCCCCCAGAAATTTTATACTCTTAAAAATTACTTAGACCCTAAAGAGCTTTTGTTTACATATCTTTAAAACAGTATATTCTCGTATAGTGTATACTGGTACATTCTATACTATATTAGAAATTAAAGATAATTTATTTCAACACAAGAATACTTGCAAACAGGCGTACATTCCATTAGCCTTCTAGTGAGAGCATAATATAGCATTTTTGGAGAACATTTGGTAAGAAATGTAAAACCATTGAAATGCATATCTCTTGAATAACCATGAATCCATCCAAGAACGTAGTGTAAGGAGTAAGAAGACAGTCTTATGGCACAGATTTGTGTGTGGGTATGAGAGAGAGAGAGAGAGAGAAAAAACACCTTTGAGAGAATACAATTTATGATTCCCAAAGAATATAACAAATACGGCAACAAGGAGAGACAGACGTAATATACCTGGTGATGCAGAGTAAAATGTTCATGTTTTATTCTGGTTCCACCATGCAGGAAAATTGCCAAACCTCTATAACTTCAGTATCCTCATTTATAAAATGGGAGTAATTATAATACCTACTTTATACGGGGTGTCGTGAATATAAAATGAGATTATCCATGCCAAGTACCTAGCACAGCTCCTGACACACAGTAAGTTCTCAATAAACGTTAGGTATTTTTACTGTCCTTGCATGTGAAATACCATTCACTTGCACATGAATCTAAGATGATATAGAATTAAATTTATTTACATAAAAATGCATGTGTGGTGTAGTATGCAAAGGTTTGCAACACAGCACATACAATTTGCTTTTATTTTTTAAAGAACAATATTTATCAAAAAGTATGAAAAGATATACACAGTTGTCACCAGTGAGGACTGCGGGCTATTTATGTATTTTTTCCTTTTGTGTATCTGCCTCTTCTATTCCTTCCTTCCTGGCTGTACCCTGCCTAATAAAATGTTTTCCTTAGGAGCTGTACGGTACCGCGGCGGACACCAGAGGGCGCAGCAGGACTCCGGAGCGGGTTCCGCGCTCACGGGGACAGTGCGGCCGCGGTGAGCTGTCCAGGGTCTGAAGACAGAGTCTCAACTCGGAATACCGAATGACAGGGCAATTATTTTCCACGGGGAGGCGGGGGGGATTAACTAGCAGATGCCTGCAGATTAGGGACCCAGATCATTTTTATCGTTCTCCAGGGGGTCGAGAGGGATGAAGGGTTCAGACATCTGCATTAAAAAAAGAAAGAAAAAATCCCAGACAACCCGAAGGTGCAGCCAAGGCTGAGAATCCCTGATGCAGAGAGGACCTGAGAGTGGCCGGACTCCAGGTGCCACGCAGGACTGAGCGGGACATGCTGGTCTCTCACTCCCTCCAGACCCGGCCAGCCGCCGGCAGCCGTCGCGGTCCCCCGCCCTCCCCACACCGGCGGCTCCTTCGGCCCCTGCAGCCCCCTCTGCGGAAGGCCTTGTCGGCCCTGGCTCCTCCGCCAGCCCCGGAGCCCAGCGCAGGGCCGCAGCCCAGGGCCTGAGCCCACAACCCACTGTGGTCCATTCCGAACCTCCGCAGAGGCTTCCTCTCCGCGTCCCGCAGTCCCGGCCCCAGCCTGCTGGACGATGGGGCCGCGGCGCCCCACCCCGGGATCCTCGGCAGCCAGCTCTGCACGAGGCCTGTGGGCATGCGACGGCCAGTAGTCCTGGGGGTGAGGACGCTCTGCAATCTGATTCCTGGGCTGCGCAATCTGGGGCAAACAGGCCGCGTGAGAGGAGCGGAGCTGCGCGGGAAGCGGGGTGGGAAGCTTGGGAGTGAGTTCGTCGCCCCCCAGCCCCGGGCTGGAAATCCCCGGCCTGGCAGAGGAGCTCCGCTCTGCTTCCCTGCAGCGCCCTGGGGCCACATCCCGGTGGGTCCTGGCGTCTTGCTGAGTTTGCAGGTCACCTGGGTGTGACTGGCGCAAAGGACTTTGTCCTCACCGAGAGCACACATGTTCTAAGGGTTATAATTCCCTCAGTTCCCTCAGTTTGGGGGGGTAAAATTACAGCCTTTGTGGGGGGTGTTTCCAAAGGACTGCGTGTGGAATGCAAGAAGGATGCGACCTGAGTTCCTCTTGTACACGGTGGTTTCTGTTCCCGTGTGTGTGTGTGTGTGTGTGTGTGTGTGTGTGTGTGGTTATCTGTCCTCTTCATTTTCCCCACATATCCCAATTGCTACTGACTCAAGATGAAGAGCAAGGAGTGAAAGCAGGACTCAGTGGGGTGGGAACGTTCTCGCCCGTGGAGACTGAGAACCCCGCGACGTCTGCGGGTGTCAGCGCAGTGTAGGCAAAGCGAGGATCCGCAGGGGCCTCTAACAGCGGGCCTCTTACAAACATCGGAGGGACCGTCGCTTAGGAAATACCGGCCAAAGTGAGCTCTATTCATATCGAAACTATTTATTTTTATTTTTTTAATTCTTTATTAAATCATAGCTTTAACTGTGTGCATTAATGCATAACTATAGTAGAGAAAGAGGGAGGGAAGAGGAAGGAGAGGGGAGGGGGAGGCACAAGGAGGGAGGGTATGCGGGACCTAACCTAATGTGCCTAGTGCCATGATACATTTCCAAACTGTTAAGAACAGAGTATGAATGTCTAACCACAACAAATAAGTAAGCGAGGAGATGGTTATATTAATCAGTTAGGTATTTTTTTAAGGACTAATTCAGCTATCTATTGCTGTATAGCTTATCAGCCCAACCTCTGGTGACTTAAGGCAGCCATTTATTCCTTCTGGCCATGCTGGGGCTGATCTGCTGCCCCTGTGGGCATCTAGGACAGATGGCTCTTTCTGTCTAGCACGCTGTCGCAGGGCAGCCCCCAGGGAGGAAAGGCTAAAAGGCCTCTTGAGACCAGCTCTGGCTTGTGAATGTGACTTCCACTGTGTTCCAGTAGTCAAGGCACATCCAGCAAGCCTGATGGGAGAAACTGGATAACATTTGTGGCTGTATTTAACATATCACAGCATTTCTCATCATGAATGCCAGTGGACATTTTGGGTCAAATAATGTTTTGTTGGATGGAGAAAGAAGGGCTGGACTGTGGATTATGGCATGTTGAGTGGTACCCTGGCCTCTACCCATTAGCTGCCAGGAGCACAAGCAAGTGTGTACGTGGGGAAAACGCACACACACACACACACACACACACACCACTGGTGCAACAACAAATGTCTCCAGACATTGCCAAATACACCCCCGGTTGAGAACCACTGATCTGGCACAGTGTTGATTTTTTTTTAATGGATTCACTTGTATTTGGTATCAGTTCCTACTTTTTCAGAAGGACTCACTCAAATCATCTGGTTTAAATTAATGCCTGAACCTGGTCTGACTTATTTGACTTATTTGGTACAAACATATCAGTTTGTACATGGACTCACAGTAGTCCATCATTGAATGTGGACTCTTGGAAAATGACTGGCTTTTCTGTTTCCCATAGTTACATTCACTGGTCAGTGTCTGGCTCCAGGAGGCCTGAACATGCTCGTGGTGGTCATTTCAAAAGAGAAGGAGAAAAAGGTTCAGCATGAGGATGGGAACGGAAAAGGCATCACACCATTTGTTAGGGTTTTAGTTATTTCGTTGTGTTCAGACATACAAAAATCTTTACTGCCTTCAACATTCCTAAGTCACATGGTTTAGGGGTAGTATTTGTGGAGGATCCTTACAGATCCTCTTTATTATTTAAACAGTTCCCAGAAATTATTAATTTTCAGGTTTTTATCATATTTCATTTCTCCCTTCCCCAAATACCTGAGATGCAGTAATCATTATGAAATAATAGGAAATCTTAATATTGTCAATGCTAGCAGTGTTCTGGTTTGAACATGGCATCCAGGCCCATGCTGTAACACCCAGATTTCTTCTAGCTGGTTAGGGTTTGTGTGATGATGATAATCTCAGCTGAGAGGTGTTGCTGACACCATTATTTCTTGAAAGAGACTGAAGGACCTGGTTCTTTGTGATCAGAAAGCATCCTATTTTGTTGTCTCAGTTCTTTGATGTTGCCAGAAATCACTGAACTGTGAGAAGCTGAGAGAAAATTCATATGCCTCAGAAAATATATTTTTGTTCAAAGAAGGAATGTAGTATTGGGGTAGAACGTTCTGCTTATGGATCTGGATGGGCATGGAGAGACCGGCGATGAAATCCACCATGAAGACTTCATCAGGATCCTCCATCCCATGGCCAAGCCCTTGCCCTGCTTACCTTATAAACCAAGGGCTCCAAATATTTATTTTCCATTGAGCAAGAAATTGCATTTGGGGAGCTGGCACCCGAGTTATCTGTGACGCTAACACAGTGACAGCGTTGCCTTCACAGGGCTGATGAACTGCTGCCAGATTTTAATTGGAACCTACAGAGAAAAAAGAGACTCTTTTGACTGTCTATAAATAATCACAACAGAGCAGAAATGCTGCAGCTATAGAAATAGTTGCAGAAAATAAGAACTTCCCTTTGAAAGCTACAAAGTCTTTTTTCTTTGCTTTCTCTTTTCTCTCTTCACCCCCTTGTTAACTCTTCCTGGTGGTTCATGCCTGCTGCCTTCTACCTAGAATTATCTCCTAATCTAGGTTGGTGGTTCTGCCCATATAATAGTTGCTCGAGTCTGTTTTTCTTCATTATTAGGCTATTTAAAAAAATATTTGCCTCAGTTTTCAAAATTTCTGGTGCATATGGTTTAAAGCTTCATTTTCAGTAACATGTTGGTTTCGGTTCTTAATTCTATGAACAGAACATCCTGGAGCTTTGAACTTGCTGAACTAATGTCCTTTACCTTCTGGGGGTGGGTGGGGGGTGCCCTGTACCCATGGGTTGCTCACCCCAACTGTGATATATGTGTGCAGTGTTAAAGAGGTTACTACCAGTTCCTTAAAATCTACATATCTATTATATTATGATACTTGGAGAACTTGAAGACCTAGTACCATTAAAAATATATTGATTAAAAATAAATTACCATTTAAAGGTATCCAGGCAGATTTGGAGGCTCTCATCTTTAAGCAAAGTGTGGGCTTCAGTTTTGTGTTGTGTGCTTTTGAAACAGTCAAGGAGTCTAAGGTTTAGCTAGTAAAGACTATTTCACCTAAACTAGCACGTTAGGGCTTTCAGACTACCAGCTGTCAACACTTGACTGGGGAGGCAGCTGGATCAGAAGGCAGAGAAAGGTCTGCATGCAAATCCTTCTCTCCAGCTCTGTTTCCAAAGGATTTCCAGGACTGAGACAGTCACTCTGTCAGCCAGGAGCTGTGCACTATGTAACCTTCCCAGTCCTGCAGCATAACAAAGACTGAAAAAGCATTTAGCTTCTTGGATAGAGAGGTGCACGGCGTTGGTAATAAAGGGAAAGCAGGCAGTTTGCATTCTGTTTACTGGAAGAAGCAGAGTTTCCTGGAAAAAGCAGAACTCTCTAGCAGAGCATAGGCGTGGGGATCTGCATTCTGTGCTTGGAGGAATCACAGGCCCAAAGGTAAGGTACTTCTTGCTGTTGGTAGTGGAGACCCTAATGAAAGGCGTAGAAAACAGATGGTGAGAGCTGGATGCAATACCCAGATAATTGAACACAAGAATCCAGAGAGAAACAATTACTTAGCCATGACAGTTTTGTGAAAATGATTGGTACTAAAATGGAGTCACTAACGTCAAATCCTAACAAGTGGAGCTGAGAACTGTTTTGTGAAAATCCCAGACGGGATAGAAAATCCGCCCCCCAAACTGAGCAGGAACCGAGAGACAAAATAATGACTCAAACACGAGCAGAGTGCTGCTCACCGGAGTTCATTAGTGGTTTCAAGGGCTCAGGGACATGGGGGCCCAGGAACGTCTGCAGCGTCTTGCATACAACCTCTGTGTCTGCCCACTCTGCAGTGTTCCTTTAAATCTCTGTCCAGGGAGGAAAGCGGAGCTTTTATGTTGTGTCTTTGGTGTTCATAGTGACACAATTAGGCAGTGGCAGTGCTGGCATCATACTCTGTCACGCGGTGTTCTTACCAGTCCCTGCTAGGCAGGGATTTTAGTATTACAATTAGCTAAAGGCCACCGTGGGGCCACCCGAGCAGCTCTAAGCAGGCAGAGCCTGTTACCGCCAGCCATTGCAGGGCAAGAAAGCTCTGAGGCACCCAAGAAAGTGCTGGGCATTCTTCCTGGGGCCAGTGGTTATCTTGGTAACTGTTCAATCTTCTTTGTAACAATTCTGGGGAGCCCTCCAGACTAGAAACTGGAGCCCAGATTTTCCAAGGCAGTGAGAGGCTGTCATGTGCAAACACCAAGGCTGGGAACTGTGTAAGGAATTCCTCAAAACCACAGTGCTCCAGATAAGCCGTTTATACAAGGACACGTGCCACATAGCAGCTGTCCCCCAGTGGGCTAACACCAGCTCCGGCCACAGTGCCTCTGCTTCAAAACAGCTTTTGTGCTGAAAGTGCCCCCTTGCCTCACGCCCCCCCCCCCATGTACCTCTGGCCCCGTAGCTCCTGTATCCTGGGTTATGATCTCTTGCTATTCCCAAACTCTTTGCTTTGGAGAGTTGGTCTCTCTGTTTACTCATTTTAGGTTGAAAGTTGGAGGTTTCCCCTATTTTTATGAGGCTACAGTTATACGGGGACCTTCCTGCCTGACCCTGTACTTACAGACCCTGGAAATTCTCTTGCACTCTCTGCTGTGGAGTGCAAGCAATCGTTGTCAATCATTTTTCTTGTCTTTGTAAGGCGCTGAGGCAAAGGACTCCTTCGGGCATTGTTATAACAGGTGACAGGGACAGGGAAGGTCTGGGTGTCTGCAGGGAGAAGGCTACTCTGGCTGCTTCAGCAGATTCTATTTCTCTCTGAGTCGTGCACTGAGTTGCGTCTCCCCCAAATTTACATCCTGAAGTCCTAACGCCCAGCACCTCAGAATGTGACCTTATTTGGAGATAAGGCCTTTAAGTAGGTGATTAAGTGAAAACAACCCCCTTAGTGTCTCTATATGAAGGGGACGGGACGTTTGGACGTGGGCACACAGGAAGACCCGTGCAGCCACAGAGAGAGGCCTCAGGAGAAACCAGCTGTGCCGACACTTTGGTCCTGGGCTGACTTCCAGCTTCCAGAACTGTAACAAAGGAAACCCGCGTTGTTAGAGCCGCCCTGTCTGTGGTGTTTTCTTACACAGCCGGAACAGACTACACACCAGGTGTGCTCTGCTTTCTATCTGCCCACTCCAGGTGACGGAGGTCAGCGGGAAGAATGTCACCCGTGATGAGCAAAGGTGGTGAGAGCTGCAGCAGAGAACTGAGAAGTAATAACCAGGGGCCGTGGTCAGCCGTTGAGGCAAGCAGGCAGATGGGCGTGACATGGTCCTGAAATCCCATTTGCATCTTGGCCATCAGGTAAGTCTGGGTTTCCTAAGGGCCATTGTGCTGGGAAAAGTTCCAGCGGTGGAACTGAGGTTCCTCTCCCTCCACCCCCCTGCCGGCTGAGAAGGTGGACAGGTCTGCGCTGGTGTGGTGCTGCCCGTCCACAGTGGCCTCTCCTCACCCAAATGCATTCCCTTGTCTGAGCCTCCTTGGAACCAAGGATAACACTTCTGAAAGATGACTGACTGGCGAGTCTAGGGTCATGGCTCTCAAACTTGAGCTTGCAACAGAATTGCTCAGAGGGATTGTCAGATTTGTTACAACACAGATTTCTGGGCCCCACCTCCAGAATTTCTGCTTCCGCAGTCCTGGGTGCGGCCTGAGAATTTCTAACAGATTCCCAGGTAATGCTGGTGCTCCTGTTTCCAGGCCAATATTTTGAGAACCCTTCCTCTGGGGGCACTGGAACAACAGGACACAGATTGCTACTTCTCAGTTCTCTGCTTCAGCCCTCACCACCTTTGCTCATCACAGCATATAGGGTAGTGTGTGTGTGTCCATGTGTGTCTGTGTGTGTGTGTCCCTGTGTGTGTGTCCATGTGTGTCTGTGTATGTGTGTCTGTGTGTGTGTTGTACTTATATTTTAAATTAGACTTCAGTTGAGGTAGATGAAAGTTTAGAGGATAGCAGAAAAAAATGCTTTGACATGATTAAATTTTTCGTGAAATGAAGCTCTATCCAGTAAGAAATTCTAATACTAAATTCTAAAAAGTTCAGGTTAGCTTCTCTTTGAGATAAATGAACAACACGCTATTTAACTTTTATTATTTTTTTCTTTTCCTTGATTTATGAGCATAACCCTAAAAAATCCTGAAGGGAAGAAAAATGTGTATTTTCTGCATTGATCTATCAGCTAATGATGATAATTAAATTTATACTGGGTTTCTATTCCTCAAATTAGAGCCACCAAGACAAAGAAAGGGCCGGTGAAGTCAAATCCTATTGTAGTAAAACTGAAGAGACTGTTCAAAGTGTTTTGTTCTGAAAGAGTTTATTATATCAGTTGTTATTTGAGTGATCATTGATTGTGACATAGTATGTGTGAAAATATTCAATATATCATTAGAGTCTTTGTTATGAGAACAAGAGGCATCAATTTGTCAAAAATCCTTGCTAATGGGGTATTAAAAGTGCTTTCCATGTACTCGCCTCCTGACGTGGAATATCAAAGGCAAAGTGAGGAGGAGGAAGATGCCCATTAAAACCCCACCAATAAAGAATTTCCTGTGCCTCCTCATGTTAGTATAAGGAATTTTCGTTGTAAGCACAATAACCAACTCTGTAGCTAATAAACAGAACAGAAATAGAGGGAAAGGGGAATTAAAATAATCCTTTTGCACCTAACAACAACAGAATCAGACTCAACATGGCAGAAGCCAGGGCAGCACCAGAGAAGCTCCAGACAAGACTTTAGGGGTCCTACGATTTGAAGCACTAGTGTTAGCACAACCTCAAGGGCTCCTGGTCTTTGGTTCTCCCCCTTGTACTTTTTAAATTTGTGGGAAAGAAAATCTGACTAGCCACGCTCAGGTCAGGTGTCTACCCCCAGGTCAACCAGCTATGACACTGGGGGTTCATGACTTCAGGTGTTTGCACGGAGGGCAGATGCCACCTCAAGGGCTGTCGTCTACCCACCTCATCACTCTACTCCCCAAGACCCCCCAGATAATCCTGGATGAATTGAACATCCCCTCCCACTTCATCCCCCTCTTCAGGAGCCCTGCTGGGCCAGTGTCCCACACTCCAGATTTACAGCCTGCGTCCTGTTCAGTCACAAGCCCCATCTCTAATGCTCAAGTGTTTATAAAAACGCATCTGACTTCATTCATACGAACAGAGAATAACGGATAGGCCTTTGCTTACTATATAGTTTTTAATTATGATAAAATAAACATAACATAGCATTTACCTTGTTAACTATTTTTAAATGTACGGTTCTGCGGCATTATGTGCATTCACCTTGCGTACTTATCACCACCCTCCACTCCAAGACTTTCAAATCTTCTCCAGCTGAAACTCTGCACCTATTAAACAACACTGCCCCACTCCTTGCTCCCCCAGCCCCTGATAACCTCTGATAATCTACACTCCGTCCCCATAAATTTGCTTAATCTACTTACTTCATATAAGGGGATTCATATAGTATTTATCCTTTCCTGAATGGCTTGTTTTGCTTAGCATAATGTCTTTAAGGTTTATCTACATTGCTGGACAACTAAGTTTGCCAACTCATCCTAGAAAACGTGCTTTGAGGAGTGGCCCAGGTACTGGCATCAGTGCACAGCTTGCCACGGGACGTACCTTGAAGATGACATCATGATACTGAGCAGTGAGGTGGGTGGCACTTTATCTAGGATGAGTTCTCACTTGTGTTGAAGTTTCCTTCCTTTCTTCAGCCTTACTAACATACCCTACGCTTGGTCTACCCATTCGTCCATCCCGGACAGTTGGGCTGCTTCTACCTTTTGTCTATTGTGAGTAATCCTGCTCCGAACCTGAATGTAGGGTTAAGGTATGTTTTAGTCAATAAGTCAAAAAATATCCAAAAAGAAAAAAAAAAAAACACAACCTCCCCCAATAAACAGAAAAAACTTCCCTCTACATTGTTCTTGAAAAACTTGGACTTCTTCTAGCTTATAATTACTATTGGAGAAGTCGACAAAACTAAACTACCTCTGTCCTAATGTAAGAAGAGGTTAAAAGAAAACAACCCAGCTTTGTACAAACCCTAAAATGCACTATTAGATGGTCTGAAGTAAGGTCTACCTTACAGTCACAGCAGATACTGTGTTATTCTTATAAAACAGGAATTTTGTTCTTGGAATTCTCCCCCATGCCTGGCTCTAGAGTAACTTGAAGATCCATTTGTCAAAGCTGCAAGTGAAGCATGTGCAGTCACCCTGGGAAGGTCACCAAGACGGGGTGACAGACAGATGCAGGGGTGGCAGGTCAGGGCTGTTCTCCACTTCCTCCACTCCACATCCAGCTCTTCGTCCCAACTGCTGACCCTGTTGTCCTACGTGGGCCTCAGATGGTTGGTGACAGACGCAGAGAGGTAGTGACTACTTAGGGGCGCAGCTTCCCACACATCTCCCCAGGAGCCTTCCCTTCTCTGTGCATTTTGGCAGCTGGGCACACCTGGCTTCTCACATCAACAACTCTTCTCTGAGCCTGTAACTCACCTCTTGAGCTTTCACTTCCCCTGCTGCTTCCCACAATTTTGTAAGATCTAATGGCTACATAAATACCTTATTCTGTAATCATAGACGTTCTGCTTCTCTGATTGAACACTGATTGATGATTATTAACACTGGAACAGAACCTAATGGATGGGAGTCTGCAAAGGGTTCACTGATTTAATTGAACTCACAGGCATTGATGACTTGTTCCCGTGGTAAAGGGGGCTCTGGTAGTCCACAGTGTTCAATGGCAAAACAGTTACCTAAATGATCACTTGCAATCCATTTCCTCTAATAGATAAGGTTCTGGGTGATCAAGTAACAGCTGCTATAAATTAGGTTAGTGGAAATAAGGAGTATAATGATGTCGTTTGGTTACTTTCAGATTGCTAGAGAATTTATAGAAAGAAATTTGGCTCCGGGCTTAAAATTTCCAGCTTTCTTAAGGGCTGTGATTGTTCTTAAAGAAACCCTGTCTTCTTTAAATGTGAAATGAGGGATTTTAAAAACCAAATTCAAAGCCTAATTTTGCAGGTGGCTGAATTACAATACAAATTTAATTTAGAACTTTGCGGGGTCTGTATGCTGTTGTTCACTGAGAAGCAATGGGACCTTGAAGCTTCAGTTGGGAAAATACGGTCAGATTCCAATGAGGCTGAAGACTTTGGAAGTGATACTGTATTCCTAGAGGGATTATATATTAATAAAGCAGTGTAACTATCAAGTTGAAGGGGCTCCTACCACCTCCCTGTTCAACTTACCAAAGTGGTCTTTGCAGAAAATAGACAGGCTTTAGAAAATAGTTGTATAACTGTAAACTTAACAAGGTATTAATTCTAATTTCAGATGATGTTATAGATAGATTTCATTGCTGGAGCTAACCAGCACATGCCCTGATATCTGATCTACAGCTATTGACTAGCAAATGCTTTTTTCTCTATGCCTATTAGCAAAGGTCATCAGAAGCAATTTGCTTTCAACTGACAGGACAAGCAACATACTATCACACCCATGGAATGCTCCCATGACTAGTGGACGGAATCAGAAAAAACTCAGGCTGTTCTGAACTGAAACACTTGTAACCACTCAAAAGTGAACAGAATAAAAAGAAAAGAAAACAAAACAAAAAAACCCAAAGGAAAAACAAACAGAAAACAACTGGATGCATTTGTGTGTGCTGGTAATTCCAGTGACTTGGGAGGCAGAGATAGGAGGATTACTGAAGTCCGGGATCCTGTTCGAGACTGTAATGCCCTATGACTGCACCTGTGAAAAACCTGAAATCCAGCCTGAGCAACATAGTGAGACCCTGTCTCTTAGAAAAAAATAAATAAGAATAGCAATACATCCCCTCCTAGGGTGGTCTAGAAGAAGACTGCTGAAGGGAAATTGGCTTCTGGGCGGAACTACGAGCAATGCCCCTGGGTATTCAGTTTTTCTACAAAGGAGGGTTTTAACAATCAGATGGACAAGATGACCCCTTCTGTAAATTTCAGTCCTCCCCAGCCACCCCTCTCTTTTCCCACAGGGCTCCTGAACAAAGTGATCATGGCAGCAGAGACAACAATTAGCCCCTGCTATGGTGGCAGGTTAACTACAGCTGGCCATTTCCAGTGCTTTAGTCTCACTGGAATAGACACCTCCTTTGGATATGGACTTGCCTTCTCTGCCTGAAATAGTTCCACCAAAACTACTATCTGGGGACTTTTAGAATGCCTTTTTTATTAATGTATTTTGCATAGTTTTGATTCTACAGATAGAACTAATTGTACAGCAAATGTGGTTTGTAAATGGGCTCACCTACACAAAATTCACTAGTTTCAGACATCTAAACAGCTAGCCTGATAGAATGATGGGATGGTCTACAACAACTCAGTAGCAACACTTTGCATGCTGGAGTGATGTTCTTTAGACTATGCTGTCACCTCTGAGTCAGCAACTAGTACATGTTGATACTTCTCCCATAATCATGATTCATGTGTCCACTATTCAAAGGCTAGGAATGGGAGTGACTCATCTATTATCCCTAATGATGTCCTAGAGAACATTTTGCTTTTTGTAGCTAAAACTTTGGGCTCTTCTCGGCTAAAGATTTTCATTCCCAAGAGAAGGATGCTTCCACCAAGGGACACAGAGTTGGTTCCATTGAACTGGAAGTTGAGATTGCCATCTGGCCTCACTCTTCCTGCCAGTGACTCCACAGGCAAAGAAAGTAGTAACTCTACTCACTGATGAGACTAACTCTGCTTGGCAAGGGGAAATTGATTTGCTGCTCTACAATGGGGATCAGGAGGTTATCAGGAAGGGTAAGAGTGCACTAGTGCCTGTTAGAATTACCACGTCCTATAATGAAAATGTACAGCAACCCACGATAGGTAGGATGGCTCCTGGTACAGAGCTTTCAGGAATAAAGCTGTGGGTCACCTGCCAGATAGTGGAATCACAACCAGCCAATGCTTGCTAAAGATGGAGGGTCCATGAATTATGAAAACTTCTCTTTCTTTCTTTTTTTCCCACTTCAGTTCTTCTGCTATCTAACTTATGATAGGTTAATAGTGGTTCACTTTATTCCATTGCAATATTTAAGCTATAAGACAGCAGAGGGTTGGGTGTGACTTAGCTACAAGAGAAATGAGCATCACTCAAAGAAGAATAAACTGAACTGACACCGCCTTTTGCAGAGGGCGTTGGTGCATTTTCAGGTGTATGAGAAACAGTTGTACTGTGTTAGGTAGATGCATGATGTCGCTTATATCTTTATTAGAAAATTAAATATGGTTAAAGAGGTGCTGATGGATGCCAAGTTGACAACAGATGGACAACCATGTCAACTTGTTCAGGCTGGACCTGTTTTCTTAGGATATGTTGCCCTATATGATTCTGATCCAGAGTTGGCCAAAATAATGACTTGTATATTTCCCTTGGAAGGTCATTGGTTTGATGAGGTGTCAACAGACACAGAGGTGCCAGGGGACTCCAGCCTGTCTTCTCCCTCCTCCTCTCCCCAGCCAGCTCTTTTCCTGAGTGACGACCATAGAGATTAGGGCAGTCACAGGTGTCCCCCCAGGTGCTCCGTGGAGGACCTGCAGAGATGGCAGTGACACAGAGGCTCAGCTTCACACACCCTCCCTGGGAGTCTCCAATTTGCAGTCTCATTTTTGGGTCTGGACACACTTAGCTTCTCAGGTTGATGACTTCATTCCTGAAACTCCACATTCCTTCCTGGATTTTAGGTCCATTTCTGAACTCAATCCCTTTTTCCATAACTTATAGTGCGTCTGCTTTCTGAGTGAACCCTGACTGACTCAGAAAGCTCTATCAAACTAGATGAAGAGATTTCCAAGTGGTGAGTGAGTTTGAGAAGAGTGCCTACTCCCAAAACCTCGATAATTGCTGATGATTAAGATGCTATTGTTGACTGGTAATAATAATTGCTGGCATTTATTGAGCTCCTACTGTATGCTAGACACAAGGCCTCCTATGCCTTATTCTACTTATTCCTCACAAAAATCTCAGGGAGGCAAACTTATTCAATATTGTAGGTGGGAAAATTTTCAGAGCTAGTTCAGTGCCAAAGATGCCCATTCTTAACTACTCTGCTCTCTCTCTGAAACTCCTCTTTGCTTGTCACACAGTACAATTATTTGTTACTTGAAGTGTCCCCCACTGGAGTGTGACATTTCAAAATCAAGATGTACCGGCTTTTTAATATCTTCATTCTTAAACCCAAGTTCTGAAAATTAGACTTGTGACAACTGTTTGCTGAAAAAATGGATGGATAAAAGGAATAACAATGGGACGTGTGGCCGGCATTAGTACTTCTGAAATTCAAGAAAATTGGCAGTGAGTCTTGCAATAGGTGTTTGTTCACATCTCTAGGAAGGGGGCCTAGCTACACAAAAGAATTCAGAAAAAACACAAAGTGAGCTTGTGTTGTTGATGAGAATAATGACGATAGAAAAGCTTATTACTCAGATGGCTTCACTTTTTGGCAGGTAGAGGGGGGCGGCAGGGAAGGGCATTGGTATTATGGACAAAGTAGCATTTTGAACTAATTTTTTCTTTAAGGCGCTCATACACCTATTCAGCACTAGGGGGAGCAAGATGCAGGGAAATCTGAAATTTTAGACCCAAACACTGAACATAAAACGCCAAGACATCTGAGTCATCTAGGGATAAAAGCATGAGAAAGTGATTTGACACAGAATAGTCTGAAAATGGGATTTTGGTATATTTTAAATACTGACCCATCAATTTAAAATGATTTTGAATTTGCTCGCAAGAGCCCTAGCGTTCTAGCACACACTAAGAGAAAGTTGGGCAATGATCAGTAAGGAGTCAATAAGGATAAACAGGATAGATTGTTTTTGACTTAACTAATTTGTCCCTGGACATTGGTAAAATTCTCACCATGTTTAAATCAATGTGAACTGGTCTTGAACCCTTTATTGGGGTTTAAAGAAAACCAAATTAAAAGGAAAATTACTATTCAAATGAACATCTCTGTGTATAATACCGTGTGATAAGGTAATATTTGTGTCACTATAGACCTATGTTTTGCTTAGTTTGTAAATAAAGATTATATTGTTCTTTGCAATTCAAGTTGAAATTCATAGACTGGTTCTATGAAGAATAAACTAGAGACAGTCTATCTCCGCAAATGAATGTTCACGGTGTTACACTTTGAGAAGGCATCTCGGATTACTCTCCATAACAATTTCTTCCTCAAGAAGACCCGCGACTGGCATCAGAACAAACATAAGTTCCCTCAAAATTATTCTGACCATTTATAAATTTTCTAATTAGAGTCTAGGAAAAAAATTTCTATATATTCAAACTGAGTGACTTAGTTGCATAATGAATTATTTCTATTTTAATTTAATGATGCAAATGTCTTTTAAATCAATTCCAGTGCCTGTAAAATTCACATTTGTTTGGTTCACTTCACTTTCAGGGTTTTTTCTAGTCTCATTACACCCATATGGAAGGGCGCAGAGCCCCCAAATACTCCAGTCTTCACTTGGGCTCTTAATAATGGTTATGGTATAGTCATGAGGATATATGTTATTTGACACAAACACCAAAATATAAAAACTGACAATAGAATTCATCATGTATCTGCTTTGATAGTATAAATAAGATCAAGGTCATTTCTAAGCCTGGGATATAACCAAATTCTATGACATAGAAATGATGTTTGGAACTTACTGACTTTTCTTAAGGTTGTGGCCCACATCATAAGAACAATGGCCTACATGACTTGTCAAGTCCTGTTATCTGCTTGAGGCAAGGATTTCTTACTATGCTGCGTGACTTATTCTCAAAAGTAGTTATTTTTTCCCCTAGGCCTCAAAATAAAGCAGTAAGTCACCAAGCTGATTTATGTTTTAATAGTTCATTTATTGATGCATGCACACAGGCACACACTAATCACACCTGGTGGATCTCCTGTCTGGAACTTTTGCAACTCAAAATCCCAGGTACCCTTCCACTAATACTTCTATCATCAATCCTATTTAAAAAGCCTGATTCCCAAATCTGCAATTCCGGGTCAAGATTCAGCAACAATCTCAGGCAGTCCTATCAGCATTAGACATTATGGTAAAAATGTTCCGGATTTTAATGAGTGCAGTGGCTCATCTTCTCAATAACCTCCCTCTTCTCCAGCATTTAAGATTATAAGGAGTGTGTATAAATCAAAAGATGAAATGGCTGGATTATCCACTCTGAGACTGACCTATTATCATTGCTATCTTTCTTCCGTGAATTAAATGTGCCGAAAGATGTTGTGCAAAAGAGACAGTCTTAAAGATACAGATCCTCCGTGCTGTGCAAATTGCTCCTTCTAATCATGTAAATGAAATCAGAGAAGAATGAGGCAAGCCTGTGACACTTCTGGGATCTCATCATTTTCAGGGGGTAGAAAAGGTTTTTGCATTCAGCCCTAAGCTCCACGGGTTATAATCGAAAACAACCTTTTAGAACTGGAACTTACAATTTCATACCACATGACCGTGGGAGCATGTCTAAATAATTATACATCTCCACCATTGTGTAAACCAGTTTAATTAACATTTTTCAGGCATGTCACATTCAAACAACCACTAAATAATTTTCTAAATTTATGTTGCATTAGAAGTTGCCACACATCAACTTGAATTATTTTTACCCGTGGCCCTAATCATGTCTGTAATACGTTTTTTCTTTTTATATCCCTTTATTTATTTATTTATTTATTTATTTATTACAATGATTCAGTACTTCCGTGGTAGGTGATTCAGAGTTACAGGCTAGCCAGTTGCTCTATTCAATTTATTTGTGTCATGTTTAATTGCCACTGACTTAATCAGAGCTGGCATTTGCCTTTCCAGCAGGTATGGCATTATTAAATGTCCTTTTCATTCACTTTATAATAAAAGAGATATTAGAACACATTCACCATCATCTCTCTGACTTAGTCAAAATATACTGCATAAATAAAAGAAGTTTCTAGTATCCGACATCCACGAGATTTGAGGAACAAGGGGGCTGCAAACATGCACTTTTTTAATTGTGTTTTGGCTCTCAGCAGCACATGTTTCAAGAAGATATCAGTCAATTTGCTTTATATTTAGGAGATATAAAAACGTGGGGTGCAAACAATTATTATATTATTAGCAAAGTACTCAAATTACTTTTTGGTCTTCGTTAAGCCTATTATTATTATTACTATTATTATGAATGCATTCATTTTTTTTCTCAAGTAATAATCCCAAGCAGGACTAATAAATCAAGAAATGTTTTCATACATGGAACTGAAATAAAATTAGGAATCTACAATGGAGGGGATTATAAAATGAAATGAGCGAGCACTCTGGGCGCGTTGGTGAGTATTTATGAGTACACACGTACATTGCGCCATGGGGTTACATAAGCAGGAGGATTAGCGTTTAGGTCACTAAGTTAGTCTTCTGAATTTTCTTGCTCTTTATCAAGAATTCTATTTGCTTCCTGACATCATTTACCATGCCGTATTAACCATGGCATTTTATCTATTGGTATTTCCAAAGTTTAAACTTCTTCACAATATGTATCTCTATAAAAGAATTATTAGTGGTTCTGACAATACTGCAATCAATAATAGCTACTGAATTTTACCTGTAATGGAAAGTGCTTTTGCAAAATTCTTTCATGGTTTAGATAAAAGTATAAACACATTTTACATTCTCTTCCTTCACTGTGTTTGTTAAGCACTAAAAAGATTTTGCAAAAAATCAAGTAATGATGTATGGAATTCAAACAAATGAAATTATTCTATTTTGTAACTTTAATAGGATATTTGTATTGAAAAACAGATTTTTTTTTCTATATCTTTTTTGTTTGCTGTTTTGTGAATAAACAAAGTAGTAAGCTGTATTTCTTCTGTCTTATTCTGGCCAAATCTGTTTTCAGTGACTATCTCAAAATGACTGACTGTTTAGAAATCAAAAGGCATTAGTGGTTTGGGTGCCAGCCTGAAAAGAGTATGTGTCCACATTTGCAACAGGATGTCTAGGCCTTGAGTAGTCTTTCCTTTTGCTGTGAACACATGTGGGAGGAAAATGGAATAGAATGTTTGCTATTCACAAAGATGCATTATTTTGTTTTCTCTGATATCAATAATGTTGCAACTTGATGTAGAAATCTATAAAAATACATTGAGTTATCATGTCTAGATTCTGAACCATGACCCGCAGCCTGATAAAACAGTCCCCAAGTTTTTGCTGTCTCCAGTCTCCACGGTACTGGAACAACATGATGTCATCCACCAGGCTGGGAACTAACTATACAAACAGTGTTGCCAAGAGACAGACTCTCCGGGCTTTATCTCATTATACACACATCTACAGAAACAATTTCAAGAATTTGAAATTTGAAATTAAATGATAATTTTAAGCAGCGTAGAATTCATCAAAAACCATTCTTGCTCATAAAGACAGTTTAGGTCCAATAAGAATATGGTTTGTTATTTTCATGTACTGATACTTATCAAGTCCTGCTAGTTTGGGTAATAATTAAATATCTAATGGAAGGAAACACTATTTTTATGATCTTAATGCCAAAATCATTTTAATCTTAATATCAAATGTGCTTCTCCTCATAAAGGAGAGGTTCGTTTATAGATATCAACATAGAGGCATATTGTTACCATTTTTTTACATAAACACCTTACCTGTTTGCTTGTGTGGAGATACTAGAGAAAAGCCAAATGTAAGTTGCCTGATGAAAATCTACCTTGTTAAATCAGGTTTTGCTTCCTGCAATTCTTGTGGGCTGTCCTGGCCAGTGTACTTTTGCCACCTATTTGTACCTGTGTGACATTTTCTTCACTTTGCGAGACTCAGCTCAGAGATCTATATCAGAACTGTCCTGTAACATTACATTGCATTGAAATTATGATGTGCCTGTCTCAGAAACAGTACTACTGCACGATCCTGTGGTTGGAAATGATGTCTCGCTCATATTTTCATCCTTTCCACCTAACACACCTGACTCACGACAGGTGGCTAATATCTTGAACTGATCTGAAAACAATTTGTGTAATTTACCAAAAGGGCAGCGACTCAGTCCTACAGGTGAAATTACTTTCTTTTAGGTTGTATCTCTGAAAAATGCAATGATCAGGCAATCACGTAAAACAGAGCAATGGCAAAAATCCTTCCTGAGACAGTCATTTGCTGGTTTGGTTTGCTTCGATTGACCTAATTACACAGGCACTAATAACTTTTGGTTTTTTCTCCTTTGAAAGTGCAGGCATAATATAAAGATGTTCAAGTTTCTCACCTTAAAAGCAGTTGTTTGTAAATCTTCCCATGAATTCCTTTTCAGTTACTGGACATTATTAGATGTTTAGCATTTATTAGTATGAATGAATTCATTTCAAGAGTAGAATGTTATGTGGAATTTCTTAAATATTGAAAAATATATAAATTGGTCCCTAGCCATGCATTTGCTGGCAGAGTATTTTTTTAAGGAACAAAAGTTACTATACTTTTTCATTTTAAGACATTGTCTAGTGAAGTGTGGTGGCTCCTACCTGTAATCCAAGCACTTTGGAAGGCTGAGGAGGGAAGTTTGTTTGAGGCTAGGAGTTTGAAATCAGCCTGGGCAATAGTGAGACCCAGTTTCTACAAAAAAATTAAAAAAAAAATTAGCCAGGTATAGTGACTCATATCTGTAATCCTCGCACTCTGGGAAGCCGAGGGAGGAGGATTGCTTGAGCCCAGGAGTTAGAGGTTGCCGCGAGCTGTGATGAAGCCACTGTACTCCAGTCTGGGTGACACAGCACGACCCTGTCTCAAAGGAAAAAAAAAAAAAAAAAGAGAACTGTAATCCTAGCACTCTGGGAGGCCAAGGTGAGTGGATTGCTTGAGCTCATGAGTTTGAGACCAGCCTGAGCAAGAGTGAGACCCCCATCTCTACTAAATATAGGAAAAAATCCAAAAAAACCAAAAAACTGAGGCAAGAGGATCGCTTGAGCCTCAGAGTTGGAGGTTGCTATGAACTATGGTGCCATGGCACTCTACCCAGAGCACCAGCTTGAGACTCTGTCTCCAAAAAAAAAAAAAGAAAGAAAAGAAAAGAAAAGAAAAAAGAGGAAGAAGAAAAGAAAAGAAAGAAAAAGCAATAGAAAAAGACAAGTGTCTACATACAAAACAATCTGCAAACAAGAATAATCAAGTGCTTGTTTATGAAACAAAAGGCTTTCCTAGCGACTGTAGCCTAACTTTATTTTTTTCTCTTTTGTAGGGTTCTGCTGTTTTTTTACCCCTTTTCCTCTCTTGATGTTGACCCTCAGCATCTTACCCTTAGTGGGATTTGGTCACAATGTGGGCTCAGAAGCACTGATTAGTGAGACAGGCGCAGGCCTTGTCATACTCCAGGTGAATCTGCACCATCTGTTTTAGTCTTTGAATTGCAATATGTTATCTTAGTAATGAATGAGCCCAAGTTCCATTTTCATGTGGAGCCCTATCATTGCTGGCCATTTCATGTGGAGCCCTATCAATACTGGGGGGGTAGAATTTGGGAGCCCAGTTCAAGTGGAATAACAATGTCTTTTCAGATGGCACCTCTGGTTCTGGCATTTATAACTCCTGCTGTGGGTCAAGCTGTGTGGGCCCAGCACTAGCCCAGAGCTTTTCAGCATCATCGATAAACAGGTGGCACAGAAAGGTCTTTGGAGAGTGGCAGGTAGCTATTTTACTAAAGTTGAGGGAAAAAACACATCACTTTCATATCCATGTAAAGAAATTCATTCCTTTCTGAAGAAAAACTCTCAAAGATGAATTCCCTAAAAAGAAAAAGAAAGTTTTAGGATGCTTTTCAGAGTTAGTCATTCAAAAAGTTAGTCTTTTTTAGTTTCACCTCCACTCCAAGAAATTAAAACAAAAACATAGTCTAGGTCTGTAGAAGACAAGTTCTGTAAGCATCAATCCTAGTCTTTGTTATAAATGAAAAATTTCAACCTTAAACTGCAACTCTTAATACAAGAGGATCATATTTATAAATTTCTTGAATGTGAAATGTATTTTTTTAATCTTGGAAAAACTACTGTTCTAATTAAAATACAAATTCATATACTTAGTCTGTACTAATTTGATACCATGGGTTTTTTTTGAAGGTCTCTAGCTTGGCTGGGCATGGTGGCTCACACCTGTAATCCTAGCACTCTGGGAGGCTCGAGGTGGGTGGATTGCCTGAGCTCAGGAGTTAGAGACCAGACTGAGCAAGAGTGAGACCCTGTCTCTAGTAAAAATAGAAAAACTAGCTGGGAATCATGGCAGGTGCCTATAGTCCCAACTACTAGAAAGGCTGAAGCTCTTGAACTCAAGAGTTTGAGGTTGCTGTGAGTTATGATGCCACGGCACTCTACCCAGGGTGACAGAGTGAGATTCTGTCTCGAAAAAAAAAAAAAGTTCTCTAGCTCAAAAAAAAAAAGTAAAAAATTAGAACTGCAGCTTTAAAAGGAACCCAAAATGACTAAAAGACAAAACCAGTATAGAAAAACTTTTGTCTAGACAATTTAAATAAATCAATAAAGCAGCTGATCTTTACTTCAGGACTTTCTAACAGACAGAAGCTGGGACCTCAGGGACTTGTCTGGCCTTTCTGCCATGACAAGCCTGAATAAATGGAAATGGAATAATCGTGACTCAACACAGCCCCGTAGCCAGTTTGGGCATTCACTGACTGTTACATAAGGCTCTGACCATAGGACCACCAGGAACGTAGATCTAGCTCATTAGTTCTTGTCCCATTGGGGCACTGCCACAGCATAAGTCCTCACTTTTTAAGGTCTATTTTTTTTTCTTTCTGATATACTCAATTACAAAGACTTCAGTATTATATTTTTATGGTTGTCGCGACCTACTGAGCAGTAAATTTAGCCAACTATTTAATGCTTTTCTGTATTTTGCCTTAATATAGTAGTTAACATTTACTGATTTTTTTATGTGCCAAGAATTGTTCTAAGTCCTTTAAATATATTAGTTTATTTAGTCCTCACTTAAATAATTAATTCCATAAGTCAAATGCTATTTCTTATCTCCATTTAATAAATTAAAAACCCAACTATAATGTTATGTAACCCCTCCAAGTCACATTTTGAGCCAATATGCTGTTGCCATATACTTTAGATTTTTAATCTAAAATTACTCTATTAATAAAAACAAAAGCTGTATAAAAATTGTATTGCACTTGATTCTATTTTAAATAAAACTAACAGATCTTCTTGCAACACTCTTTGTGTGCCAAACCCATTAGTTCATTTAATCTTCCATCCTTTGAGGTAGGTGCATCATTTTTCCTTTTGTGTAGAAAAGGACATTGGGACACAGCTTGTCCATGGGTACCAGCTGGTACAAGATAGAGATCCGAGGGGAAATCAATCACACCAAGCATTGCAATTATTTTAACATTGGAGTCCTGCCACTGCTGTTTGCCTCTGACCAAACTGTTACATCTTGTAATCTTAGCAACAGCATCATGTATAAATAAAGGTGGAAGGATTCCACAATCTGTCAGGTCCCTTCAAATACTATTTGTTGGGTACAGAAAGCCCTGAAAAGTCACTTACAAGAAAACTTACTTATGCCAGTCCAAAGACTTAGAAACTTTCGCTCTTTATCTGACTGTGCATGCTAATGTTTCTCTGTGTTTCTCTAAGAATGGTTCTGGAAAAGGATCTAGTGGGAAGCTAAGAAGGTAGAAAGTACTTTGATGGTGTCCAGAAAGGCCAGTGTCAGCCTGTTACCTGCCAGCAGATCCATAGAATTCTCAAAAACCTGAATAAATCCTGACACCACCACTTACCAGCAGTGTAACCCTGGGCAAGGACTCCATCATTCTCTGTAAAATGGGGATAATAATAATCCTACTTCAACAGAGTTGCTGTGGGGATTCAGTGAATAATATGTACAAAGCTCATACTAAGTCCATAGTAAGAAGTGAGTAAGAAATTAGCATTAGCATTGCAAAAGATTCTGCTCCTATGAAAAGTTAAGATTGTGAATTACTATGCTCACAATTTCAGAGGTTTTTCTGAAGTCTGGGAAGATTTGAAAAGTTCAGCTCCTTGTGTTTTATCTTCAGAAAAAATATACAGTTAAATTGTTCAGTGGTTAAGACAGATGCAACTTCATACTGAACTAAGTTAGTTTGCTAAAATTATTTAATTTATGTGTGTATGAGATCAACATTAGCTAGAAGTTATTTAGTCTAAATAAGATAACTAGGCAATTAGTATCAAGTCTAGTCAGTCAGTTACAGTGAATTTTCTCAAGTTTGTAGTAGATAAATATTATTTTGCCCACACCTCATTAGTTAAGCTAGAGGCACTGGCTTTAGTATTTGCTAGATGTCAGACAGTGCATTTGCTGAGGACTAGAAACAGCACCGAAACTTGTTTTTCCTTTTAAATAATAAACTCTCTCAGTACATAAATTACCCAGTCTGCAAGGTAATAGCAAAGAAAACCAAGGGAAATTTGACATTTGTTTTGGAAGTGTGAAGAAGCAATTGGAACTACTGAAGTTTAACACTACCTGGAGGTCTCATTACACTGGTTGGTCACTCACCAGCTGAGACTCAGTTTTGTTATATAGAAGGGCCCAATATATTAGTCCACAGCCTTAAAGTGAGCTATTAGCTTAATGCAGATCCAGTCTGGCAAGAAATTATTCAATACATCCGTTAAATTTATTACAGAATGTTACCCTAAGGGTAGTTCATGAAGTATATTCATTCTTTGCCAAGTTATGTGCATAAATATGATATAAATACATCCGGAGGGAAAAAAATCAGTACCCTAAGTAAAGCTTTTAGAGCTGAGAGAGATCATAGAGATGATGTCATCTTCCAGAGGCCCAGAGAGATTTAGTAACTTGTCTAAAAGGTTCTGCAGATAACGTGGATGTCCCAAATTTCAACCTGCACTTTCTTGAGCTTAAGTCAAGGGAAGGCCCATTCTTCTACAGCATACAGGCAACATACTGTAACGGTGACAAAAGTTTCAGTAACCACCTTTACAGACCAGATGATTGGGATTCAGCATTTGTGACTGGTACAAGACTACACAAGTAACAAATACCCAGAAGTGAGGTCCAGTCTTAGTCCTGAATCTGCACCCTTGGTCTTATTGATTGTTCTTGAAAATTAATTAACTCTTACTAACATCAATTTGTCTATGAAATTATTAAAACATTACCTTTTAGCCTGCGTAGCGCCATGCATTCAAGACTATGAACTTAAAATCAAAATCAAACAGTGAAATCCAAGAGGATGAGAACAGAATATCAAGCCTGCTGTTCTGTAAATTAATACTTTGAGGTAAAAAAGAAGTACTGAAAATTACTATTTATCTAAGATTTCATTCTATTTGAAAGATAAACTCCTAAATGTTAGATACTATCCTACATTTGAAGTTAAAAATGTACTGGAAATGGATTGAGTGATGATTGGCATTAAGTACTTTGGGTGGCAAATAACTACAGTCCCAGCAGTGTCACAGCAGAATATTTTACATGTACTAGATGAACTAGTTTCAAGGCAAAATGAGGCAATATTATGTTTAAGTGCTTGTTTGGAAACTTCTTTTATTAAAAAAGTTTTAAATATTAATGCTATTTTCAATACAGGTATGATAATACTCAATAAAGCATGTGTACTTAATATTGTGAATTTAGGAATATAACAGTCCATCTGGCTCCTGGCCCCCTCCCGTCTCCAAAACATACCCTAGTAGCAAAATGCATGTGCCTTTTTAAAAAATAAAGGGGCCTTTGGACAGCCCTGCGAGCAATATAGAGTGGGGGAGGCAAGTGCTCTTTCCTGAATTACTGGTTGCTTTTGGCTTTAACTTCATCTAGTAAGATCAATTCTAAGAGAACTGAGACAAACCCTCTATGCTCCTCAAAGGGAGGGAGAAAAAAAAGCTTGTCATTCACAAGCAGCTATGGACAAAACCAGTGGCAGAGAAGAGGGAGTAGGAAAGTTAGGGATCAAAAACAAACAAACAAACAAACAACTCCCCCCAAAACCAAACAAGAACCACACACACAAAACCCAACCCCCCCCCAAAAAAAACCAAAAGTTGGAATAAAGTGCACAGTTACTGTCAAAAATATATTATTTTGATCCTAAGAAAGTAAGAGAATTTTATCTAATGAACTAGATTGCTGACCTTTTAATACATTTTGGTTTTCATGGGACATACAATCACCATCGGACATAAAAAGACTAGTTTGCTTTAAAAAAATTGCTTGGAAGTTATCTACAGGAATCTTGTGAACGCAATTCAAGGATAACATTCTGCAGCTCTTTGGATATTGAATGATGTCCTCGGATCAGTCCACAAAGAGGGACCTGTTAATGCACTGATTAAAGTGGGCGCTTTTCCCATTTCCTCTCCTCCCTCCCTTCCTCTTGCTAAGTGCCGGTGCTTTCCAGTTCTCCTTCTTCCACCCCTATGGCATGAGACCGGGAAATCATGAAGAGTTTCTCCTTGTTTGTAAACTGCCTCTGCGCAGGCTGAGGTTGCTCGGCGGAGGGTGGCTCTTGGCTGGTACCCTCCGGGGTGCTCTGCTCCGCACCTAGGGCGGTGGCGGCCTCGCAGTCTTGCCTTTCACTGGCTACTGTGTCCACTACCGACTCCAAGGAGGTGCCGGCCTCCTGCAGAGGAGTGTAGCCTTTATTGCTGCTGCTTGGCTCGTCCGACCGCGAACTCCCTGAGTCCCGCCTGGCCGGAGGCGAGTCCTCCAGCCGCAGGGGAGGCGAGGGGGAGGCGGTTTCGGCTAAAAGGCTCAAGTCCAGGTCCGGGCCCGGGGAAGGCGGGGGTTCGGGGGACGGCGGCGCCCGGTAGTCCGGGAGCCCGCTGGTGCTGCGGCGCCGCAGAGCGGCGTACCTGCCGGTCCTAGGCGGGCGGCAGCCCTGCCCCCTGGCGGTGCGCACCGCTACCGCGCCCTCGGGCTCCTCCAGCTCGCTGCGCGCCCAGCGCGCGCCGCCTTCCGCGCCTCGGAGGCTGGTCAAGCTCAGGTCGAGCTCGCCCCGCGGGATTTCCCGGGGCCCGCGCTCCCCAGGAGGCCTCTGCCAACTGCAGCTCGCGCCCTCTGCGTCCCCGTCCCGGTCCCCTTGCAAGGGCAGCAGCGCGAAGACGCTCAGGGACGAGCCCACGAGGGAGCTGGCGGTGCTCTGGCGCCCCCAGCTCTCGGGTGGGCTGCAGGGCGCCGGGCTGCTGCAGCCGCTGGCAGCCGCGGTGGCGGCGGTGGCAGCTGCGGCCCGGCGACGGCTGGCCACGCCCGAGCGCTCGCAGTAGATGCTATACACGGCCTCGGCTAGGCTCGGGGGCTCCCGCGGGCAGCGCGGGGACGAGGCCAGATCGGGTGGGGACGCGGCGCCCCTGGCTCCGCCGCCACTTAGCGCCGCGGGGTGGGGCCACGAGCCCTTGGCCAACATCGCCCCAGCTCCGAAGGCGTCCCCGGAGCTGCAGCAGCTCCCAGGCTTCAGCTCCAGGCCCCGAGACTGCACATAACTAAGGAAGCCGTTGAGCGGCGCAGCCCCAGGGGGCGCGGAGGTGGGGGCTGAGGACGACGAGGAAGCGGCTGCAGCCGCAGCCGCGGCCGCGGCAGCCGCCAGGTCTTTGGCGCGGAGGCTGTGCACATCGATGACGGTAGAGTAGAGGTCCCGCAGGTTGATGATCTTGGTCTTCTTGTCCCTGTTCTCGTGGAGCACGGCGTTGGCGCAGATGAAAAGGAAGATGCCGATGCCCATGATGAGGGGCCCGAAGACCTTGAGCTTGTCAGAGTGCAGGTAGCCAGAGAAGATGCGGAAGAAGAAACCCACCGACGTGGAGGACGAGGGAGGGGCTGCGGGACGCGCTGGGGGCGTGCCCTTGGGCGTTCCCACGGAACTGGAATTGACACTCCCTGGAGTCCCCGAGTGGCTCTTGGACCGGTTTTTGCTGCCACTGTTGCTAATATTGACCTTGGTTGGAACGCGGTGGCCATTGCCTGCAGGCGGCAGCTGCTTACCCGCCTCCTTACTGGCCCCATTGGCCTTGGGCCAGTAGCCCACCACCGCCATGGCTATGCCCACCAGCAGCACCAGGATCCCACACAGGGCCACGAGCCCCGAGATGGAGCACAGCTTCAGCTTCCCTTTCACCACCACCACGTCGTTCTTGCGCCTCTTCCTGGCTTTCCGCTTGCGTTTGGGGACTTGGCTTGGGGGGCGGAGGGGATCCTGCTTTCTGGCAGAAATCCTCAACAGGCCGCCGGTGGCGATCATGGCGAACTTGTGGAGTGTGGGTCTAGCCTCTGGGATGGAGGCTTGTGCAGGGCGGGCACCAACTACCCACTAGCTGCTCCACCACCTCCTCCTGCTGCGAACAGAGGAAGACAGTCAGAGGGTGTGCGCTTGGCAGCAGCACGTTCTGCAATCGCCCTGCTCCCAGGTCCCACTCCATGTGTGGCCTGCCCACCCCAGGGTCTTCACCCACTAACCCAAGGCCGGGGTGGGGAAGACATCAGAGAAGGGAAAGTTGTTGCAATAACTGATAGGTGGGGATAAAACATCTGAGAGAACCCCTTCTTCTCGCCCCTCCCTAGCCCATCCCTCCACACACTCTATAGGTATGAATTTCAGTCATTAGTAAAAACTAAACGTGGGGCCTCAACTTGGTGTTTGAAGACTTTCCTGGCAAGAGCCTTTTTTCCCTTCTGCTGGAATCAGAAGATTTCCCAAGGGAGCTGCCACAGGCAGTCCAAGTGTCTAAGCTGAGGAATCTGTTAGTGCGGGGCCCAAAGTCACCAGAACAGTCAGGAAAGTTACTGTTCTATAAAGACAAAGGGATTCATTTCACTGGCAGGCAGACGGTTTATTTACTTCAGATAATTAATAGAGAGTTCACTGCTGGGAAAACACAAGAGATACTGCAATACTTTGACAATAAATCACTTGACAAAGTTGTCTCCCATCTATCTTTGTTCCTGTGGCTGAAGGCAAGCAGATCCCTCTCACAGCCTTCTCCCCATCTCCACTCTGCAACATCTGGACAGCTTCTTGGGGTGGAATATTTAGTTTTAGGTAACTGGTTATGTAACTGAGCTCTTCCTTCTGGCCTTCTCTCCTCCCTCGGAGGAACTCCCCTTAAAGGTATCATGTGCTAGATTTCATCAGGGAATTTGAGAAGTCTCCTGGAATCTCCAAGAGAAAGATATTTTTCTTAAGTGCGAAAATTACAATTAAAAAAATAACACTCTGCCATAATAGCTTTCTGACCCCCTATTAAAGTGCCAAGAGCACTCAATAGAATCCCAGTATTCAAATGAGCAGGCAATTAACTAGGTAAAGGCATCTACATACTAATGACTTGTAAAATGACATTTCCCCAAGCCAAAGCTGTTTAATTTATCCTCTTCTCATGAGATCATTTTTAGAAAGGGAAGGTGGCAACAATCAATAGACTATCCTTAGGAAGTTGATTTAGCCATTTGTAAACAAGCCTGGGTAGGTAAATTCACAGACAAGTATTTGTGGTTATCCAGTAGCTTCTAAAAATTTCAGTCCTACTGTATCCCCAGAGTAAAACATTTTCTGTTCCATTTCTTGTGTTCCCTCTATAACAGAGATGCTGAAATTAAGGGCATTGTATGAAATGAAAGACTCAGATACCCCTCACAAGCCTTTTGGTATTTTTTTCCTTTATAAGATAATTCATGTTTTAGAATAAATTACCCTTTTGAAAATGTGAAACTACTTAGGTAGAATTTTGCTTTTAATTGGTGCTTGGGCAAAAAGCTTTGGGCCCTAATTCCTTCCATTATATCAATATAAGGCAGCATCTTTTTTCCATCAGTGGGAATGCAAATGGTAATAAGTTCTTTACTAGGTTTGCAAATCAATATCTCTTTGGAACTTAGCTGGGGTTCAGTAAAGAGAAACACTAGGTAGGTTAGAGAAGGGTCAGAATAGAGAATACATCTAGAAATCTTAAATTTTGTTATGAAAAAGAGCTGCTTCAGTAAGTACAGTTTTTTTTTAAAGCTTACTATCCATCCATCATCCCCCAAATCACATTTATTATGTAGATGCAACACAGAGACTGTTGTTTTAAGTGATCCCTGGACTCCAGCATCTTAAATAATCTGGAGATCTGTGGTTATCTTAAGACTTTAAGGACCAGACATTTTAGAAGCAAATTCATATTCAGTTGGCAGGGGGGTTCTTCCAGGAGAGAAGGGCTAACATTTTGCCGGGCATTGGTCAGATGCACCACATGCTAGATGTCTCGAGGGAGAAAGGCATCTGCTTGGGTTTCTCCTCAGCAAGGCAGCTTTGGCTCCGGTAGAATATAAGGAAGATTGGGATGGATTTCAACAATTGTTTACAGAAGACCTTTAAAATCGGTTTAATAGCTAGTAATTAACTCCCTAGTTTATTATTCCTTCAACTCTGTCCAGAGCTGTACTCCTTTCTAATGTATCGTCATCTGACACGAAATACTACACAAAGGTCAGATGTCACGGAACACCCACCTCTGAGGCTTTCCTTTACATCTAATGAGAGAAAAGAAACTTAGCAGTCGAGGTTGGCTGCCCTAGCAATTTACTGCCTGGCGCTGGTCTTACTGTGGTTTAGGAATGGAGGATGGGGGGAGCCAAGGAGGGGTGTCTAAAAATACAACTGCTTCCAAAAGAGACATTCAAGTTCTCCGCTCATGATGGATTAAGCCCCACTGGCTGTCTGAGGCTCACTGTCCACAGGCTGGAAGCGCTATGCTGCGCCCGGCCCCCATCCCAGGTCCCCGACCCTGGCCCCTCAGCCGCAGGGCAGCGATCCCCTGGCCCTCCGTTTTGGTCTGCTTATTTGTGTTGGAGTCACATGAGTGCAGCAGCTGGGAGTCCGCCTCTGGAAAGAAGACAGGCAGGAGCGAAGTGAGGGCTATCCTGAACTCGTTTTTTATGGGCAGCGCACCCCGTGTAGCCTGCCTCCGGGAAAAAGCCTTTCCGGACAGCAGCCAAGGCACCAGGGCTCCGGGACAGAGCGTGGGGAGGGGCGGCTCGGGGGCCGAGGACTGACAGATTTGCTCAAAATGGCAGCGCTATAAGCAAACAATATCCCTCACTTACCCAGGGAGAGCCGAGGAGCTTGGGGCCGGCGAACGGGCGCTCGGGCGACACAAAGGAACCATGGAGAAACTTTTTCAGCCCGAGCCGACGGCAGAGCGCAGGGACAGCGCCTCGGGGCCCTCCATCGCAGCGCGGCTCAGCAGCCCAGCCCGGGCGAGCGCACGCCCCAGGCTCGCAGCCCCCTCCGGCGCTGTGGCGGGAGCCATTTCCAAGAGTTTCCAAGAAGTGTCAGGTCCTCCGCATCCTGCATCCTGCCTCGGAGCCCTCCTCTCCGCCAGCGCGCCTCCTCGCGCTCCCAGCGTCCCCTCCCGCGCCGCTCCCGGGCCAGCCCCTGCGGCCGCGCGGTCCGGGCCCTCGCGCCTCTTTTGTGTGGCTGCGGCGCGCCGGGCTCTGCCGGGTGGAGTTGAGCCCGCGGCGGCGGCTCGGGGCGGCCGGACTGGCGGCTGTTGCTAAGAGACCGGAGCCATGACACAGGGAAATTGCGGCAGGATGGCAGTCGGTACCCTGCCCGGCT
>NW_003852448.1:807846-824840 GCF_000181295.1 Otolemur garnettii
CTTCCTCTCCGGTCGGCCGCCCGTCCCTTCGGAAGCGCCGCTTCCCCGAGGAGGAAGCTGCGCGAGGGGAGGCGGAGGACGCAGTGGGGCTGCGGGGCCGGGGGCGCGAGCGCAGAGGGCAGGGCGCGGGGCTCCGCCGCCTCTGCCTTCCCCGCCCCCGTGGGCGCCGGGACCGCCGCCCGCCTTCTCCCGGAGCTTTGTTCTTTCTTCTTGCAACTACCTGTCTGAGCAGGGGGCCGGAGAGGGTCCAAGGGAAGGCCCGCCTCTCCGGGTGGGTCTCCCCGTCCGCGTCCGAGGGTGCCCTGGGGGAGCGTGGGGCTGGTGCCCTCGTTCCCTTCCCTCCCTCCCCTCTTCTTGTTCCTCTTTCGTGGCCTCTACTCTTCGTGCGACCCTGCCTTGGCTGTTCCCCGCTCCCACTTGGGAGTTTACGGTCTGGACGCCCGGCGAACACAGTAAGTTGTCCCCCAGCGCACTCGGGCCGCGGCGGAGCGGAGCCGCCCGCGCCGAGCTGGGCGCAGCGCGGACTCGTGGGAGCCTCTGTCTGCTGTTATCGCGCTTCAGTCGAGCTGCGCTTTGTGACGGCCGGATGGGGACGAGGCTTCTCCCCGGACGCGGGTTGGGGCTGGTCCTCTCCAAGGCTCTCCTTGGGCGGTCCGCCCAGCACCTCCCGGCGCAGTAACCAGCAAGCACCAAGGAAAACTGCTTCTCAGGAATCAGGGTTAGAATCGAAGAGGGGAGGTGGGGGGTAGGGAGGATGTCCAAACTCTCTACGTCATTTTTAAAAAGAGAGAAGGGAAGGGAGAGGGGAGAGATCCTGTTTCCTAGCTCATCCCTGTCCTCTCAACTGTAAAGTAAAAATGACAGGGAAAAGAGAATTTCAAAGTGGAATTTCCCCAAGGAGTATTGAGAAAGTAAGAAAGATTTCAATTATCTATTGAAATGAGGCTGCCAGGAATCAGGATAAAAGGAAGAGAAGAGCAAATGAAGCAAGCCTGTGCGAAATTTTGGATCCAGACAAATATTTTGGTGCCGGTGGTGGCGGTGGTGGGTGCTGGTATTTTCTGAGTCTTGCTGTTTGTGGGTCCACGCAGGAGGGCTCCACTGCCCACAGCTGCAGTTACAAGATGGTTCTCCACATACACAGAATTCACTGGTGTTTAAACCTAGAGCACACACTTTTCCTAAAGAACAATAAAGATACATGGTTTACAGGTTCAGTGATGTAAATGTACAATAATCTATGAGGTGGGGATACAGATGGTGGGAGATGGGAGGGGATGGAGAAACGTGGCCTCCTCTGTCACCCTTTTCAAGCAAATAGTGAATCTGGATTGTGAGCAGAGTGTTCAGAACCCATCTCCTTTCCCCAGTCTAGTCCTGCTTAGATTTGAAAGATGAGAAAATAAACTATGATAAAGGGAAAGTTTTAAGTCCCACATTGGATTGTTTTCTTTTAGAGAAATCACTGCAGGGGAAAAATAACTAGGTCTAGTTGTTGTTTTCTAAAGCCTTTGGCTCTGAACTTAGAGATCTCTTGAATCCCAAGAGTAATCTGGTATTTTGTACAGTGATTGGTCCTGCGGCCTCATTTCATTACACAGCTGGCTGCCAGGGGCTCTGGGTGACAACTCCTATCCTCTGTTTGCTGGGCTGTATAAACAGGAATCATAATTGCAGAACTTCATTAGGATTTTAGGTGGATTAAGCCATTAATAGTTTAAAGTTTCAGTGTAAATTATACCCATCATTTGCACATTTAAAACTCATTTGAGGGATTTGGAGAAGAATCCTTTTCTAGACAAAGGGCCTTGGAACATAGCTAGTATTTTTCTTATATTGATGACTGCAGCACAATTTATGGTTTATTATTCAGAGGCTTCTTTCCAAACTGAGCTCTTTGGAACTTTGAACTATTCTATTTAACCTGAGTCCTGAATGTTACAACATTCAGTAACTTTATATATTTTTTTCAGCCCACAGTATCAAAGGAAATCAAGCAGATCACATCTGTTTCCAGTGGAGACTTTTATCCTTTCTCTAACACAGTCACAATTTATATTCCTGGGGGTTTCAGGTTATGTAGAGTTGTTTTTAAAGGAACAAGGAATCTTTGCCCTTCTGGAATTACTTTCCTTCTAATTTCATTGGCCATTTCAATTTGGATGATTTTTGAGATCGTGGGACACCACAGTCACTCTGCTGATGACTGAGGGCTAAGTCTATCTGATCATAATAATTCACTAGTGCCTCTAGATCTCAGAGCTCAGCATGACATTCTGAACGTGTAGCAGGGAGAGTAATGAAGGCATTGGGAAAAAAAGAGAAGAGGAAAAAGATTAGCTCCATTTAGTTGGATTAAATTCTGACCTGCAACCTTTCATTTGCTCTGTCTTAAAAAGAATCCTTATATAATTTGTTCAGTTTCATAATTTATTCACAACTCATTTACATCTCTGATCATTCTGTCAACCTAGCCTGGCTTGCCTGCCTGTGCTCAGGGGAAAACAGTAGCCTGTTAGAGCCCACTTTTGCCCCATTGGACTTCAGGAGCGTGCCCATGGTGGGGAGTGCAGTCTCCTTGTAACAACAGCTCAGCCACTCCTAGCTCTGCATGCACCTTGCTGTCTGCACACGCTCTTGTTCAGGCTAGGGAGACAGGTATTTTAAGTGTGGTGGGTTCTGGAACAGGTTTGTTCCACTAATCAACTATTTGAATTAGTTAAGTAACTAAATTACTTAATCCTGCCTGCTTCAGTTTCCCTATCTGTAATGAGAATAATGACACTGATACCAGCCACATAACTTTGTTATGAGGAATAAAGGAATTTAGTTAGCGTAAGCTGGTGTTTAGCAGATGACAAACACTCATTAAACTCAGCTGTCAACTTACCAGTCCTAGCATCTCCCAGCCTGAGTGCCTTATTCTCCTGTACCATTCGCGTTCTCCAGGATCTACATGGGACTATGTCTGCGCTTAGTATTTCTGAAGTAGGGTGACAGAACCAGCTAATGTGGTTGAATTATCCCTACCTGTATGCCATAGGCCTAAGGCTACCTCACAGAGCCTGCTCTGTGATAGGGTGCAAATACTTTCTCCACTGTGACTTTGCTCATTTTGAAATTAACCAGGGCCCTTTAATTTCAGTTTGCTCAAGGACTCATGTTTCAAACTCATGTCACTCTTATAGCAAAATTAGAAATTGAAGTTTGCAAAAACATAACCAAGAAGACATTCTTCAGGCTGGAAGTCTGTAGGTTTCAGAGAAAGGACATCTCTATATAAGAGGAAAGAAATTGTCATCCCCAGAACAAAAACAGAACAAAAAATCATCTCTCACTCCTTCTCTTTATTTCTTCTTCATCTTCTTCATGAAAAAACAAAATGACCAAAAAAAGCATGACAGAGGAAAAAACACAGTAAACCCACAACTGAGGTCACCAGACGGAGCAAATAGAAATACTGCATGGCAGATACTTCCACTAAACAAACTATTGTTTATCCAAAATTCAAATTTTACTGGGTATTCTATAATAGATTTTATCTGCATCCCCGTCACACTGTACCTTGGTAGTCTTACCTTTCTTTTTTTTTTTTTTTGTGGCTCAGAATAAAGGACAAAAGAATCTGATAAGACAGAAAACATGAAAAGCAATAGTGTGTTAAAGCCTCATTAGATTTCTCTTGGGACAGAATAGGCATGGGGAAAAAAAACACTGAACAACAATGGAGCAATAGAACTTCAAAGCCTCCGGATGGCATTTCCAAGCAGGGCTGCCCTTGGCCTTAGGGTTTCTCATAGTTGGAGGTTACACAGTTTGTGTTTCTAGTTGGTCCCTATGGAAATCTACAGTGCTAAAGAGACAGGTGCTTGCTTCTGCCTCCAATCCCCAGGGTTCTACAAATGAACCTCTGAAGACATTGAACTCAGCTTCACTTTCAGGAACTTCAATTTCGAAACCAAGGATAAACTCATGTTAGTGCAGGGTCATGACCAAGCGCATTTCTTGTGTTTCTGAGAAGTATCAAAGAAGTTCAAGCCCAAATGCTTCCACCACAGAATAGGAGGAAAAGAAGTTATGCAAAGTCTAAAGAGCCTTCCTTAGAACACATCAGACAGATCTTCCTCCATCTGGATCAATGGCAAGTGGCAATGACAGCCTCTGTTTCTCTCTTTGGCCCCTTTTATTGGTAATATTACACATAACTACACTCACAATTAGAGACCCATCAGAGACTGTTGTCTCTAATAAGTGGACTCGTTTTTGTACATTCAATTTTCCCCAATAGCCTGAATTTTCTACCATTTTCCATCTACACCATCAAAGCTGGATTCTGTGCCTCACAAAATAATTGAGGTCTGGGATGAGAAACTAGAGAGTGTTGGCAGATCTGAAAGCAGATCAAAGCTGAGCTTGGTTAGGGCTTCTCAGGGGAAGCTCCATTGATGGAGTAGCCAAGAGGCCCACAGCTAAATGTGCTCTGTGTTCCCGAAGCATATCCTAAATGGCCACGCTAATGTCACTCTTATTATTGTGTGTACTCTACAAGCACCATGGGTAGACGACTTGTCCTACTGAGATCTAATAGTAACTCACATGTCTGATCTGCTTTCAAAATTAGTTGTGATGTGAGTGGCTGTGTGTACACAGCAGGAAAGAGGAAACACGAAGACAGAGTGTTAGTTTCTGAAAGTAAAGAGACATGAGATGGCAAAATTGCTACCTGGGGAACAGATCTCTGATTCATCGTCAGCATTTTCATAACTCTTGCTTACCCTGCACTGCAGTTCCTACATTATTCACTCAACAAATATTTACCCAGCACCTCCTGTGTTATGGTTGTCATTCTAGGTCCTGGGGATAGCATGTGAGAGACCAGTGCCAGTAAAGTCCCCCTGTCTGGAGGTGGGGAAGATGATAAACAAGCAAGAACATTTCAAATCTTGATGAGTCTTACAAAGAAATTAAAAGAGAGTGTTGTGACTGGGGGTAATAAGACAGAACAATTTGTTTGGTATTTAAGGAAGGCCTCACCAAGGAGAGACATTCCACTGAGAACTGAAAGCTGAAAGGGAGCCAATCACTTGAAAATACTGGGAAAGGGAGATAATTAGAAGATGTGGTCTTATTAGCATATAGTCTAGTTCGGTTCATCAGAGCACCTTAGGGGGAAAAAAAAGAAAACAATCAATGGAGGGAGGAAACTAGTCAGGGAATACTTCAACAGTTTGCATGTCCCTGCTTGACCTGGATTGGGTAAGTGGAGGGAAGTGACAGGCGCTTGGGTGTGTAAGCAGTGATGACCTGGACATTACCTCTCTGATAGGCATCCTGACCCACACTACGTGGTACAGAAGGCATGACAGCCCAGGTAGCACGTGGCCACGCACACCACTGACAGAGATGGTAAGAAGCTTGGGGTGGGAGGGAACCAGAGGTGCTGTAGCCTCTTGCTTCTCAAAGAGTGGTCCAAGGACCCACTGCATCAGTGTCACTTGGGAGCTTGTTAGAAGTATTGGATTTGGGGCTCCATCCCAAACCCACTGATTTAGATTCTGCATTTTCACAAGGTGCTCAGATGATTTAGTGTGCATAGTAAATTTTGAGAACCACTGCTATAGGCCATTCCTCTCATTTTGGGGACAGGGTGTCAGAACTTACATGATCCCCATCTTTGCTGTCCTGGGGTATGTGTGAGAGAGAGAGAGAGAAAAAAAATTGCTTTTATATGCATTTGAAATAGTGACTATGGAGATCTGTAACAGTTGGGGCCGGATGTATGTCTCTTACATAGGGTTGTCAGCATGTTATTTTAATTGAAATAGAAAAGTAAAGTTAAAACTGGGTAGATTTTGCAGGTTTATTCAGCTACCTAGAGAACAGGCTTGTTGGATTTGGAACCTGAATTCATCTTTCTAGAAGAACAAATTGATCAGAAGAGTATTGGATTACTCTTTGGGTTCATATCATTTGTCTTCAAAAAACTTGATCCCTTTCAGCCTTGAGATACTGAGCAAATTACTTAAGTCTCTGCATCGTGGTATTGTCCTTAAAGGGGTGGCTTGTAACTCCTGCCTTCTGAGGTAGTTGTGAAGAAAAGATTAGTTCATCGGGGCATCAAGCAGTTGTGGGGAAGGGTCCCTATCATGTCCACTGTCCCTGCAGAGTCCCCCAAATGAGCAGAAGGAAGGAGAAGGTGAGTACTTGCCACACACGTGTTCCCCATCTAACTGTATCACTGTCCTCAAGCAGACAACACGGAGCTCTCGTTGTAGACAGTAGCTGGGAGAAGACATTAATCAGGTGTCAGTGGTGGCTGTAATGAGGACGGTCAATATTTAGAGGGTGCTAGTTACCTATGAGGCGACAGGAGACTGGAGGTCCAATGGAGGGCAAAAGCTACCCAGAAACTTTCCTCTAACTGGTTTGTGGTTCCCAGTTAGTCCTGGCTGGGCTGCACAGGCCTCCTGGTTTCCACTCGCTCACCTCCTCGTCTTCCCAGGTTCACACTCCAATAGCAATTGTGTGTGGAGATAGGCTTAGGTTTCCAGAAATCTCACACCATTCCACTGGGACCTTCATGTATGCTCACTATTTAGGAACCAGGGGGGTGGGGGTGCTGCTTCTCACACCCTGAACACATGACACAATGTCGAAAGGGTCAAAGGGCAACCATGAGAAATTAAACCTCACATTCAGAGCAGTGCCACCTATTATTTCTTTCACATACCTTTCAGGTGACCCCATGGCAACATCTTTAATGCATTTATATTCTTTGGGGTATAAATACAGAGTCACAGCGACAGAAAAGACTGCTTCCTCCAAATTACCATCACAAAGCATATGCATGCCTATTACATAAACTCAACCTTATCAGATCCATAAAAGTGACATGTAATGATTAAAATGGGCTGTAAAGTGATATGCAGTGTGCATTTGTATATGTAAACATACATACACACGTGTGTATTTTTGAACGAGAAATGCACACAGCTTTTTCACACTAAATTTATTCTTGAACTTCTATAAAATCTTACTGACAATCTGCATTGGTTTCTTCATACTGAGAAGATTGAAGTATCATTACGCTGGAAAAGCATCACAAATGTTTATTTTCTAGCAAGATAGATACCAACGTCTCTTCCTGACAGGCAAAACAAAGTGATTACATAGCTTTCTATAGAGGCAAAATATTCGTGTGGTATATTAGAAAGTGATATGAAGAAAAAGCAGAGATAATATTTCACAATATTTCTGAATTTTATTATTTTCTGAAACCACGACCCTACCAAGGGTCAGGGTTGGGCTGTTGACAGGTCTAGACAGAGACAGAGGTAAGTATTTACAGCAAATTGTGCAGAAGCTTAATATATTCACCTTACAAATAGAAAATTTGCCTGTGTCACAGATTGCCACAAAATTCCTCCAGATCACTTATAGCTTCTGACTTCTGATGACATTAATATTAATGCAATGATAGAAAAATTATACTTTTTGAAAATTTGATCCCAATCAATGTTATAGGTCTCTTTTTTTTTCCTGGGAAATGACACTTTTCCCATTGACAGAGATGAACATATATATTAAATATAATAAATATATATTTATGTATGATCAAGACTAAGAATCTACAGCCCAAGGGCAGAGAATTAGAAAAAGTCATAATTCAGCAGTCATTTTAAGAGCTTATTCATCAGAGAGTAGATCTGTGCAATGGCTTAATCTAGAAATGTGAGAACTCAAGAGTATTTCTGTAGCTTTTGTTTGGAAAGCAGGAAAGAAATTGCTCGGGCAGCACATCAAAGCTGAAGACGTAGGTGAGGAGCTGGCTTGGTGGGGGTCAAGGAGCTGTGCTTCTCAAGCCTCTAGGACTTCATCGCTGCTCAGAGCGCTGATTTTTCTGTTTCCATCTCCACTGACCTGTGGACATATCAGGACTTCAGCTGGTTCCTGTCTCTAAGGTTTAGAAGCAAGACAGTTTCTAAACCTTGTCTAAACAGTGGTTTTTGAACCTTTTCCCTGGGTGGTCTCTTCACCTCATAGATGAGTCAAGACTTGAAAATGTCCTGCTTATTTAAAGGATGTAGAAAGTCAAATTAGATAGTTTCATTCCCTCTTTGCTTTTGAAGCTATAAAAAATATCAAGGGCATATTGCATAACCTCTTGGACCCAGTACATATAAACACATTATGTATATGATATATAATGTTGAGTAGTTGGTTTTGAATGATGTGGTTAAAAGAAAGTACTAGATAAGGTTCCTTCCTGTTCTTTGAGCCTGCGTGTAGAGAAAACTTTGGAAACCAACAATAGGTCATTTTTGTAATGTTCATTGGGCCACTTTTTCTTCTTTCCTTGTACAACCCAAAACATCAGTTTATACAAAACAGTAAAATTGCAATGCCCCAAAACACAGAGAAGCTACTGGGCTTGAGTTTGTCTTGCCCTCACTTGGATTAGGGATTCTCACACTCCTTTTGGAGCTGAAACCTTTGAAAAGAGTGCTTCTTGGAACACTGTGAGATACCAAACTGAAAATCAATTCATGTATGATTATAGATTGAGTTATTAGTTTCTTATGTAGCAATACAGTAAACATCAAATACATAAGGAATATATATGGAAGAAAACCTTCAACCTATGAACCTTTGTCTGATAACATTATTTTTTCTAAAAATCAGAAAAAAATACAGTCCTTCTATTTGAGTCATGTGGGTGATCTTGACCTAGTTATGGAACACTAGTATTTCTCAATATAATTTTAAAAACATGGTCTTAGCTATCAGGATGATTAGACAACTGAGAATCGCTGTCTTTGGGCATTACCTTTGTTTTTGCCACTTAGCATATTGACATTTGCAATCACACCTGCTTGCTTTTTCTCTGTCCTCTCTGGCCGCCTTCAGCGACATGGCTGTTCAGGTTTATTTAACTCACTAACTACCTTGTTTCTCTGGGAAATACCCCAGAGGTATTGGCTGATATATTTTCCTAGATGGATATGATTTTTGTCATGCACTTTCTTCACCCAAGCAGACCCTGTGTTGTCATTCTTCTACACTTATGAGTGCCGATGACACTCCTTTGTTGGGGTGCTGTTTACTCTTTTCTCCTGATCATTAGTCGGTATCACCAGGGGAATTCCTCTTCTAGTTATTTGTATTCAAGATCTCCTTATCCACAGAGGGACAAGTACCTAGGGGCTTGTATTGTTTTAAGACAAAGAAAGGGCCTTTAACCCATTTTGAGTCTATTTTTGAAGAAACATTTCATGATCTATTACATAAACCAGATGATATGCTCAGGTCTAATCCAGACACCACTACTGTGTTTCTGTTTCAGACTTTTCCCAGTGGCGTTCATTCTACAGATGGACTTTTGGTCATGGTACCTCTATCTGAGGTCAATGATGATGGACTAGTTCCTTGCAAAACTCTCTAGAAGTCTTTCAAGGTGGTCCTCCCTGCCCCCCCCCACTCTTGTTAAGAGTCTCAGGCTTTCAAAAGGGTCTTCTTGGCCCTTTGTACGTGGCTCATGCCTATAATCCTAGCACTGTGGGAGACTGAGGTAGGAGGATCATGTGGGTCCAGGAGTTCAAGACCAGCCTGAGCAAAAGGAAGACCCTGTCTCTACTAAAAATAGAAAAGAAAATTAGCCAGGCAGGGTGGAGGGTCCTATAGCCAGAGAGTCTCAACTACCTGGTAGGCTGAGGCAGGAGGATCTATTAAGCCCAGGAGTTTGAGGCTGCAGTGAATGAACTATGAGAACACCACTGCACTCTACCCAAGTGACAGAGGGAGAGTCCCTCTCAATATAAAAAGGGCAGTGTCCTCTTCCTCCCTAGCCAGAGGCCCTTCCTCTCCCCACAACTTCTCTGGGCTTTCATTTTCTTCTCCCAGCAGCCAGGGACTCTCCTTGCTTTCTCTTCTTGCAACACACCAGTGTGTCCTCCCCATTTGAGAATTTCCTCTCCCCAAACCCATTCCCAGCCAGACGTTTCTTCCTGGTTATCACCCTTCTCACATCCTTCCAACAAAGGCAGGAACATAATTTTTAGAGTTTTGCTGTCAATCCCCAGAGCTGATAGCCTGCAGAACGTAAATAATAATATGCCCGAGGCATTTACAGGGATTACAGGATTTCATAAATTGATGAGGCTGTAAACAAGGACCTCACTGGCTTCATTGCAGTTTATTTCCAGGAGTGTGGCTCCTCCATCCCCCTTCCTCTCCTACAGTTAGCAAACTGCACAGATCCACTCTTTGTCATAGCCCCTCTTCCCAGTACTGTGGGCTTCAGGAGTTGGACAGAACCTCGGGGTGTATGACACTAAAAGAGGTGAGTGATTTACATCTCTGAGACCTTCCCTATTAGAGAGATGGCGCCAGCCTCTGCCTAAACTCTGATCCCTCCATGTCTCACTCTCATTCACTACTGTCAACTGCTTTACTACTCTTCACCTATTTTAATATTTCAGGCAAATTATCCTGCATTCAACTAGAAAGCAGGCTGCATCATCTTGTTTCCAAAGAAAGTGAGGAGCACCCACCTTCCATGCACAGGACAGTGAGCGGGTTGGTGGACAAAAGGGAAGCACTCAACTCAAAAGTGAATTAAAAATGTTAGTTTTCCATTAATCAAGGAGCCTATATAAGTAGGAAGAATTGGAAGGCGGTGCTAACCCTTAAACACATGTAGAAACATGCCATTTTTCTTGATGGAAAGAATATTATCAAGATGTTGCTTATTCCTTTTGTTTAATGCATTGTAAATGAAATATGCATTAAATAAAAGATGACTAGGTTTTTCTTTTAAACATTATTCTAGGGGTCTACTTGAGATATGAACACATATTTCCATGTAAAACTTGCCCCTGACTGTTCATAACAGCATTATTCATGATAGCTAAAAATATGTAATAGATATAACTCACATATCCATCAGCTAGTGACTGTGTAATCAAGGTGGGGCATGGCCTTAGCATGGAGTACTACTCAGGAATAAAAAGGCATGAAGTACTTATGGGTACTGCAGCATGGATGATCTCAAAAACATGCTCCATGAAAAAAAAACAGACACAAAAACATCTTGTACTTGAATTCATCTCCATTTACATTAAAAGTCTAGAAAAGGAAGATCTAGAGAGACAAAGTAAATTGCTGGTTGCCTAGAGCTAGAGGTTAGATTGAAAAGTAACTACAAGTGAGCACAAGGGCTTTGTTTTTCCTGTAAGATTTCTTTTTGGAAATGATAAGAACGTTCTAAAATGAGAGTGTGGTGATTATTACACAACTCTGGAAATATACTAAAATCCAGTGACTTGTAAACTTAAAATGGATGGATTTGATGCTATGTAAATTATATCTCAAGTAAACAAAATAGTATATTTTAAAATTTAAATATAAAAATAGGGAAATATGAGTATGTAAGGCACTTGGAGGGGGGAAGTAACAGGGCACTGTTTCCTTCAGGCAAAATTTTAGAAGGAGAATATCTGGTTTAAAAAATATATACAAAGTGAATAATAACAGTAATTACATAAAAGAAGAACCCATGAATGCATATTGGATAACAAACAAACCTGGACCAAAAGCTCACACCTTAAACAAGAAGTTAACCCAAACTGGATCAGATGTAAAATTAAAACATAAAACTATAAAACATTTAGAAGAAAAAGGAAAAAGTCTGTGGGACAGGGGGCCTGGCAAATGAAGCTTTATAGTTTAGCCAAACTCATCTAAGGATTCTGAAGCTGGCGGAGAAGCAAAGCTTTCTTATTCTGTAGTTAGAACTTACTTCTGAAAAAGAGAGTTTTATTGATTCACTACTATCAGTACTTGGAAACCAGTTGGGAAGCATATTCAGACAAAATTATTATTTATCGTCAACAGTCAGTATTGGATGCTAACCAGGAGCCCAGGCCTGGGAGATCCTCAGAGCCAGTTAGTGCCTGATAGAATTAGTCCTGAACAAGTTAACATCTAAAAGTCACCTGGATTATTTCTGGGAATAGATTAAGCTACTTTTCCTTTTAAAATTCTTGGTTTCATAAAGAATAATTGGAAGACAAAACATACACCATTAATACAAACTATCTAAGGACCAAGCACATTTTGAAGTAGGGATGAGTTTTGATGAGCATTTTTTCATATGTCTGTAAGCTATGCACCTGTCTTCTTCAGAGAAGTTTCTCTTCAAGTCCCTTGCCCACCCTGAGATGGGATCACTTGTTTGTTTCTTGCTAATACATTTGAGTTCTCTGTGGATTCTGGTTATTCAACCTTTCTCGGAGACAAAACCTGCAAATATCTTCTTCCATTCCAAGGGCTATCTGCTTGCTTTACTTACTGTATTTTTGGCTGTGCAGAAGCTTTTTAGTTTGATCAGGTCCCAGTAATGTATTTTTGGTGTTGCTTTAATTGCCTAGGGGTAGGGGTGGGAGTCTAGGGGGTGGGGTGGGGGAGGGTCATCCTCATAAAATATTTGCCCAGGCCAGTTGCTTCAAGTGTTTTCCCTGCACTTTCTTCTAGTATTTTTATAGTTTCATGTCTTAAGTTTAAATCTTTAATCCAGTGAGAGTCTATCTTAGTTAATAGTGAAAGATGTGGGTCTAGTTTTAGTCTTCTACAGGTCGCCAGCCAGTTCACCCAGCACCTTTTGTTAAATAGGAAATCTTTTCCCCACTGACTGTTTTTAATTGGCTTGTCAAAGATCAAATAACGGTAAGTAGCTGGGTTCATCTCTTGGTTCTCTATTCTGTTCCATACATCTACCTCTCTGTTTTTGTGCCAGTACCATGCTGTTTTGATCACTATTGATTTATAATATAGTCTGAAGTCTGGTAGTGTGATTCCTCCTGCTTATTTTTATTTCTGAGTAATGTCTTGGCTATTCGAGGTTTTTTCTGATTCCATATAAAATGAATAATTATTTTTTTGAGATCTTTAAAGTGTGACAGTGGAGCATTAATAAGGATTGCATTAAAATTATATATTGCTTTGGGTAGTATGGACATTTTAACAATGTTGATTCTTCCCAGCCATGAGCATGGTATATTTTTCCATTTGTTAACATCTTCATTTATTTCTTTTCTTAGAGTTTCATAGTTCTCTTTATAGAGATCTTTCACGTCCTTTGTTAGGTAAACTCCCAAATATTTCATCTTCTTTGGCACTACTGTGAACAGAATAGAGTCTTTGACTTTTTTTTTCAGTGTGGCTGCTGTTGATATATATAAAGTCTACCAATTTATGAGTGTTGATTTTGTAACCTGAGACGCTGCTGTATTCCTTGATCACTTCTAAGAGTTTTATGGTAGAATCCCTGGTGTTTTCCAGACATACAATCATATCATCTGCAAAGAGTGAAAGTTTGATCTCTTCTGACCCTATGTGGATACCCTTGATTGCCTTTTCTTGCCTAATTGCGATGGCTAAGACTTCCATTACAATGTTAAAAAGCAGTGGAGACAATGGGCAACTTTAACTACTTTGAGATATCATCTAAGTCCAGTAAGATTAGCCCACATCACAACATCCCCAAACCAGAGATGTTGGTGTGGATGTGGAGAAAAGGGAACACTTCTGCACTGCTGGTGGGAATGCAAACTAATACATTCCTTTTGGAAAGATGTTTAGAGAACACTTAATCAAAAAATAGACCTGCCATTCAATCCTACAATTCCTCTACTAGGTATATATCCAGAAAGCCAAAAATCACATTATAACAAAGACATTTGTACCAGAATTTTTATTGCAGCCCAATTCATAATTGCTAAATCATGGAAGAAGCCCAAGTGCCCATCGACCATGAATGGATTAATAAATTGTGGTATATGTACAGTATGGAATATTATGCAGCCTTAAAGAAAGATGGAGAATTTACCTCTTTCATATTTACATGGATGGAGCTGGAACATATTCTTCTTAGCAAAGTATCCCAAGAATGGAAGAAAAAGTATCCAATGTACTCAGCCCTATTATGAAACCAATTTGAAACCATATGAAAGCTATAACCCAATTATAGCCCAAGAAGAAGGAGAAAGGGGAGAGGGAGGTGAGGGGAGGGGGGGAGGATTGGTGGAGGGAGGGTAATTGGTAGGACCACACCTATGGTGCATCTTACAGTGCTACTTGTGAAATTTACTAAATGTAGAATATAAATGTCTTAACACAATAACTAAGAAAATGCCAGGAAGGATATTTTAACCAGTTTGATGGAAATCTTTTGAATTGTATATAAAACCAGCACATTGTACCCCATGATTGCATTAATGTACACAGCTATGATTTAATAAAAAAAAAATAAAATCAAGTGGGGATGAGAAAATAGCAACCAGTAGTGTCATCTTTTATAATAATACCAAAGCTTTTGAGGCAATTGTGGCTTCACCTGTACACACAGTCTACCTCTATCTGTTGTGAAGTATTTTATTGTCCTTTTCTAGTCTATGGACTTCTTTTCATGGCTTGCTTTTCTGCAACTCATTATTTTTCTACTTCTTGCTATTTCCTTCTGTTTCAGTGTTAGTTAAAAGAAGTTGTACTCTTGATGGTTTGACTTTTCAAGGAGATGCAGAGCTGAGTATTTCCCTCAGGATACATTTCCTGAATTCTCCTCCTCCTGCTTAGTTTCTGTCTCCTGTTCAGAGCCCCTTCAGTGAACTTGCACTTAAACATGGTGGACTCGGGTGGTTATGTCTTAGCTCTGCCTCTGTGGTCCTGAGGTGCAGGCTTGGAGTAAGAGTCCCGAGAAGGAGCATGACTCCTTCGATTTCTTGCTCATCTCAGGCAACGCTTTAGAAGTAGGAGAATGCAGGGCTGTCCTTCCACACCTGCAGCCTTCCTGGGTTCATACCAAAATTCTAAAACAGGAAAAGTGAAAATCTCACCTCTCATCCACTGAGTCTGGCTCTTCAGGACTTTAGGTGCTAATTTGGTTGATGAACTGGTATTAAAAGGAATCACCTGAGCACTGTTCCCAGCAGACTGGCCCATCCCCCTCCCACCAACATACCCTCCATTCCCATTTGTTGTCTGCTGACCCCCAGGTGATGCGAGGAGTCTGACTTTTGGATAGTGGGCAGAGGTGGGGTCAGCCTGCTGGGGAACCTATTTAAAATGTTTGCAGAGGCTTCATGCCCAGTGGGTCTAAAGAGCTATTTAAATTTCTAGCAGAAAAATCCATATACCTAGAATGTGCCAGATGGACAGGGAGGCAGCCTGTGAGCCACGGGAGGAATGCTGCATGAATAACAGCCCCTTGCACTCTTTTTGTCAGCGTCAACATCATCTTGTCAGTTTGTAAGGACAATAATATCCAATAATAATCCTCGGCATTTGTGAACGGCAGAGGGCTTCACAAATCCAAGTTTATTCTCAAAGGGGTTTGTATTGATTATTTCCACCATACACATGGAGAAATTGAGGCAGAGTTTTAGAGAGAAAGAGATGAATCCGAGTGGGAATTAACCCAGGGGACTTCCATTGCTCTTCCTTCTGAGGTTGCTACAAGAACATTATTTATGTGTGAAATGGTTATAGCACCGAGACTGCCCAGTTCAATCAAGAAACAGCACCTCTGGTATAGCTCCATTTCGTTTCTACTGGCCAGAGGTAGCTCAGAGGCAGCGAGTGTAAAGGTGAAAGTTGTAACTTCCATGACCAATCTCTAGGGCCACCTACTGAAAACATGTCTGCGAGTCTCTCCCACCAGCCTGGGTTAGAAGCGCTCTCTCCTCCCGGGGTACAAGCCGCTTCCCAGGGGAGTTACCGCTTCCCTGTTTGGAAATCTCAGGGTGGACACGGGCATGCCATGTTTCTTAAATGAGTTACCCAAGACCCAGAGGTTATTTGAAAAATATAAATATACACCCAAACTCATTAAAATAATGGCCATGAGAGGGGAGGCCTGAAGACCGTGACAGAGACATGGCTGTTGCTATGGTAGTAACAGGGTGGGCAGGACCTGTAACATTTATTTTAGACCAATAATCATCTCTTGTGAGCCTGCTGTGAGGATCCCCTGGAGGGCTTGTTAAGACACAGGTTACTGGCCCCATCCCTAGGTTTTCTAATTCCCTATGTCTGGAGTGGGCCTTACAATTTACATTTCTAGCAAATTCCCAGGTCTAGCCCTAGGGCCAAATCCATGTTTTCACCTGTTTTTGTAAGGCCTTCGAGCTAATAATGGTTTTTACAGATGAACCTTGCAAATAGTTCCATGATAGGAGTCACGAACTTTGAACGCCAATTAAGTAAAATTCTGGCCACCCACAAAAAAGAATTATATTTTTCTCATCAGTAGGCTGAGAGAAAAAATAATAGCCAACATAATTTGAATCTCATCAATAAAAAGTCGATGGAATTTCATTTTCTCCTTTCTTATATAAGTATTCAGATAATGCCCTCAATTGTACCTCTTGGCTCACATAACCTGAAATATTTACTCTCTGGCCCTTTTACAGAAACATGTGCAGACTCTTTATCTAGCTGATGCTGTTGATCTGGAGGTGACTTTAAGGACTATGTCGATCAATTAATAAACTACTTTTTATTAAATCTACCTTCTGTTTGTTTAATAAAATTCCACTGGCACAGCCAGTCCTGTTACACAATGTCAAGAGAACACACAAAATAACAAAATGCAGCAGGAAATGGAATTGGGAAAAAAAGGTAGTCATCCACCAGCACAATTTTAAGGGAAGTAAAATTTGGGACTCTGGGGTTCCCTGACTGTTCAGTGTCCCCCAACTTCTGTTTTCCAGAGACTTTCCCCAATGCGCTGATAGTCTACAGTCACCACCACCCCCGAGTAAGTGTCAGGAGGGAGTCTGAGTGTGGATCTTCAGTATTTATAAGTCTGTGGTTCATTTCAAATATTCATGACTCACAAAATTGTTGAATTGGTCATATAATATAGACGTTAATTGTTTATTTGGTCATATATATAGATTGTTACAATGTTAATTTGGACATCAGTACACTAAAAAATA
>NW_003852448.1:825095-841390 GCF_000181295.1 Otolemur garnettii
AAAAAAAAAAAATCTTGACTTTTCTTTGTGATAGCAGGTTGAAAGTATTAAGAATTACTTGAGGTGAGGTTTCTATTGTAGCTTGTCTTGGGGAAGGAGCACCACCTGACTGCTGCCTACTAAAAGAAACTGGCCTCCTGTCCGAGGAAAGCTCTTATCTTGACATTTAGTCAATGGATAAGTCAACTGGGGGTTGCTTTCCTGCGTCCTCCTTGGGCTCAGACCGTAGGAAAATCCCACAGAAAGCAGAACAATCTACCAACAGGATGAATATTGCTTTCACTGTCACATTTAGCATGTCCCGTGGCAGAAAACTACCCACTGCTTTTCCTTTTTAAGTCTGGACCCACAATTTGGAAGCCCTGTCTGTTAATGAAGTTCATAGAGAAAGCAGCAGAGTGCAGGCTAAGAGTTCTCACATCAGCAGACCCAGACCCGTGTTCTCCCCGTGTCACTGACAGCAGGAGCTGGGCACAATGCTTGCCCTCTCTCTACACCATCCCCTGACATGTACCACGGTGTAGAAATCACAACTGCTCAGAAGTGGTTGTAACGATAAAAGTAGATGTGTGCAGAGTCTGCAGAGTCTGCAGAGTGGTCTACGGCACATGGCCCAGTGAGGGCTCCATAAACTGCAGCTTTGGTATTATTTTGTATAAAGTACTCTATTACCCACCAGCTAATCATTTACACAGAGGGCACCAAAAATGTATGCACATTGTAAGGAAGGAAAAACCTGTATGAAAATTGTCATACTCAATGTGTACCGATAATAAAAGAAGAATACAGGTCACACTGTGCACCTGTTGTAATTACAGAAGTCAAATGGGACCTCAGTATTACAAATTTAATACAGTTTTTTCCTTTCTTAAAATGTGTATGCATTTGAGGGCATCCTTTGTATATGTGAGCACCTGACTAAACTCATCCACCCATCTACTCATTCATTAGAAAAATCTTTTTGAAAATCTATTATAAGCCAGGCATCCCTGTGGATTTGGGGACACAGTGTGATCAAGCCAGCTGACACCCCAGCATTTTCAGAGCTACATTTCAGGGGGCTGTGAGCACCTAGAGAGGGAGGTCCTGTCTCTGTCTCCCTAGAGCAGGAGTCCTCAAACTTTTTAAACAGGGGGCCAGTTCCCTGTCCCTCGGACCGTTGGAGGGCCAGACTGCAGGCCCCAGGATGAGTCAGCTGCTAAGCAGGACAGGCAGCGGCAGCAAAAACGCCCGGTGGGCCGGATAAATGTCCTAGGTGGACATGTTTGAGGACGCCTGCCCTAGTGCCTAGCACAGTGCTTAACCCAGAAGAGATGCTTAAAAATTGTTTATTAAGAATGATGGGGTAAGCGACACTTGTGAAACGTGAAGAGGAAAGGCAGCTGTGGTTACTTCCCCTCTGTGGGGTCTGGATCAGCATTAGGAGCAGCCCCGCACTGCAAGGCAGAGACCAGAGCTCTCCTCAGAGTTCTGTGCCAGGCTCTCTCTTTCCAATGAGCCAGGAGGGAAGTGATGGCCCCTGGGGAGATGCTGGTCACTCAGACAATGGTCTTCATCTTAATTGCAGTATGTAATTCATACTAGATTCCAAGCGACAGCCACACAGACTTGTTTTCCTTCATAACTAAGCCTTCTTTTCATTGCTGTGGTATACCGAACAAATCGTTCAGCTGCGAGTGAGTTCTGGGGAAGGAAATATAATATTGTGTTGCCATGCATACTGAAAGGCAGAGAGGCTTTCATATTACGGAGCAATTAATTAAAGACAATCATGCAAATGTCCCAGATAATACACATCGAGCATCTACTCACAGCTACTTTGTTATTTTGGATGCTATTCGTGATTATTGTTTAATTGCTTTTAATATGGATGTACAGCTTTATGTAATCCTGTTGTAACTGAGAAGGAATTAAAGGTCCAGGTGCTCCGAAATACTTCCTTATTCAATTACCCAACTTCTAGAAGAATCCTATTATGCAATTAACCCAGACTGTGAGCACAGATATACAGATCTGTTTTCCTTATGGCCTATAGGGATAACTATAAATCTGATTTAAATTCTAAGCTTTATGGCAAAAGCCATATTGCCATTTCTGCATGGTTCTTCTAACCAATGCTCATCAGTAGTTAGTCAATGACTATTTCTCGGAAAGTTATGTTGTGCAAGGTATGGGAGTGGAGTTAGGGAGTGAGGTATATAAAGTGTTACAGAGCTGTGTCCTTGGTTTCTAGATACTTTTTGTTTTGTTTAGAAAATAAGACATATAGGCATGAGACGATAATTAATGATATAAGGCAATAAATATCGAGTATCAAATGATAGTAATAAAAATACTTCTGCTGCTGTGGAAGTCCACAGGAGACAGCAGTCTCGGTGCTCATCCTTCGTTGAGGAAACAGTACCCATTCAGTGCTGTCTGTTTCATGAAAGATCGGATGGCAAAATGGAAGGACGGTGGGGAAGTATATTTCCCTACTTGTCACAGTGCAAATAGCTTTGTCAGCACCTGGGAGCCTGTTAGACATGCAAAATCTCAAGCACAGTGCAGGACTGAGTCAGAATCTGCATTTTAACAAGATCCCCAGTGATTCATAGAACATTAAGGTCTTAGAGCAGCAGCCCAGCCTGTACATCCTCAAGTTACTTTTCTTTACCTGAGAGAAAATTAGAATCGTGCTTGCTAATCTTGTTCTCACTCTGATAAAAAATTAGGCAATTAAAGGACACCGGCCATTCACCCAGCCTTTGTGTGCACGCTGTGTACTAGGACCTTTGTTCCAGTCACGTCTTCAGTAATACACCAGAGACGGTTTTGGATAACTGTGGTGGCTTCTCACTGAGGCTTCTGAGGACTAAGAGCCAAACGCATTCGTAAGACTCAAGGATGTCCCCATCAACTAGCCAACCTGGGATATCCCGAGCAGTGGGTAATGTTCATTAGGAACTCCCAGGGGTACAGGTGATGCCTGGGGGATGCTGAGGTGGTGCACAAGCAAATCCAGTTTCCCGTTGGTTTCCTCCTGTGCCAAAGACTGTATGTCCAGTGACCTGTGTGACGTCTCAACCTGTGTGTCTAACAGGCTTCTTCATAGGTAACATCCAAAAGAGAACTCTTGACCTTCTTCCATAAATCTGTTTTTCTCCCATTCTTCTTCTTAATTAATGGTACTACCATCTGCCAAGTTAATAAGTAAAAAATGTAAAAAATCATTTCTTCTTTCCACCACATATAATCCATATATTTTCCTGTTAATTCTGCCTTCACATTGTGACGTTGGCTGTGTCCCCCCTCCAGGTCCTGTCTGGGGCACCACTGGGGATCTTGCCTGAGGGACTGTCCCAGTCACCTAAATGGCCTTCCTGCTCCGATCTTTGTTTTGAACAAGCTCATCTCTATATGGGAGCCAGAATGGTCTTAGGAAAATGTCATGCTCTTTATTTAATTCCTCTGCCTGAAGCTTTAATGATTTCCTTCTTCACTTCAAATAAAATTGAAAGTATCAGTCCCTGTTTGGTCTGGGTCCTGCTTTCCTTTCCCTTTCCCTGTTGCCCCTTCTTTTAGAAGAATCAAGTATGCAGTGAGCACAGACCAACACAGGCGTACACATCCTGTCTCTGTACTTCATGTAGGTAGGAGAAGGAGCAGATATGCTTTGAGTATAGGAGACAGATGCCTCTAGCCAGCCCATAGGGAGCTCACACCCAGCACACAGCAGTCTCTGCAACAGAGTCAAGGATGGCTTCCTGGATCCGCTTCAAACAGCTCTGCGGCCACTTGGACATAGAGGAGCCTCCCTGAATGAACCTCTAAAGGAGCAACAGAGATTAAAAAAAAGCCCCAAGTCCCCACACCCCGACAGAAAGTGTAGGCACAGCTCTAAACATGGAGCAGATAATCACACTTATCCAATGCAAGACTAAGCCCTCCCAGTTGGTGAGTGTGGGAGGCAGAATAATGCCCCCCAGATGTCCACATCCTCATCGTGGTGGTGCCATTAGAGGCTAACTTGACTGGACTGAGGGATGCCTAGTGAAGCTCTGTTTCTGAGGATGACTGTCAGGGTGTTTCCAGAAGGGACTGACCTGTGTTGGCCTGGGAGAGGAAGACCCAGTGTCAATGTGGGTGGACACAACCCAACCCCCTGCCAGGACAGCCAGAACAAGCAGGAAGATAAACAGGGAAAGTCAACTTGCTGACTTTCTCTCTCTCTCTCCCCCTCTCCCTCTCTCTCTCATTCTCACCCTCTCTCCACTCCTCTCTTTCAGGAGTGGGATGCCTTTTCTCCTCCTGCCCCTGGACATCAGGCTCCAGGTTCTTTTGGTCCTCAGGCTCCGGGCCTTGCCTTGCACCGGTGATCTCCTGGAGGAGCTCAGGCCTTTAGCTCAGACTGGCAGCTGCACTGGCAGCTTCTCTGGTTTTGAGGCTTTTGAACCTGGCCTGAGCCACACTACCAGCTTTTCTCATCCCCCTCTTTGCAGATGGCCTATTGTGGGGCTTTACCTTTTTGATCATGTGAGCCAGTTGTCCCTGATAAACTCCATTGTTCATATACATCCCATTGGTTCTGTCCCTCTGGAGAACCCTGACTACTCCACTGATCCCCATCCCCAGCTGGGAACCTGGGACTGTGACATCTTGCTGGGATGATATGGTTATGGCCCAATGTTCTCATAACGGTCCTTTAAAAAGTCAGAGGAGGACAGGTGATGACGAGAGCAGAGTGTCAGAGGCAGATGTAGTGAAGACACTAAAGATGGAAGGACATTTGGGGCCATGGAAAGCTGCAATTTCTCGAAGTTGGAAAAAGCAAGGCCCTCAGTCTACCCTGGAGCCTCCAGAAGGCTGCAGCCCTATGACAACACCCTTGACTTTCACCCAGTAAGGCCTATTTCAGACTTCTGATGTCCATATCTGTAGGATAATAAATTTTTATTGTTCTAAAACTATAGGTTTCTGAAAATGTGTTATAAGAGCAATAGGAAACTGATGCTGATAGTGAGGGTAGAGGTAAAGGTAAGTTGCTTCGTAGTTATAAAGTAATGCCAGTGTTCGTCACGTCAAACCCCCTTAAGTTCACACACCATCCTCACAGCCTTATTAACTAGTTATCCAGCCTGCTGCAGATTAAAAATAACAAATGAGGAATTATTGGAGCAAAAATAATGACAGTCACAATATGTGACAATGAATGGCTAAAGTGTGGGAGGAAAGAAAACCAAGAGAAAGGCAGTGAAGTCATACTGTTAGTGGTGGACAGGGGACTGGGGGACGCTCGGGGCGGTGACAGCTGCTGGAGGTATCATTCATTTACAACGCAGTACGCCACTCATTGTTTGAATTATGACCCTGAGATATGGAAAAAAGGTTAATCCTTACCTAATAATCCTCCCTAAATGTTGGGAAATGTGCTTACATTTAAGAGAGACATCCATCAGATGCAGTTAAAATAAAATGATTCCACGCTTCAAGTAGACAATTATCCGGAAAGGTTTGTTCTCTAATGATCCTGAACACTGGCGTTTCTGTGGGCATCTCTATCTTCTCATAAAAAGTGACCTTCAGATGTGGTTACATAGAAGATAATGAAGGATTCCGATATGGGACTTGATTTCCTATATTATCCCCAGAAAATGGTGCGAAGTGATCGATGGACTGCTGATTGCAGTTAGAAAAAACTCTTCCTGTCTTCTGCCATCCCAGGAGAATAGCTTGCGGTTCAAAGAGGAATTCTCAGCAAGCATCGGAGCCGAGTGCTTGCAACACAATTAGACAGAGGCATAGCTGACATTTAAACATTTTTCATTTTTCATTTTTAACCACCTTGTAAGCATTAACTAATTAAGCCTCATCAGGCACTGATGTGAAAGAATTACCTTCGGTTTTCTTTGGATGAAAATAGTTCATGTGATACTTCTGAAAGTTCACGGAATGACGGAGAGAAGGTGATGTGTCTCCTGCCAGGCCTGCTCAGTATTTTAAAGCAGGGAACTTTGAGAAGGACCTGATGTTACTGAAAGGCGTCTATGAACCCATCCATACAAACACATCCAGTGGACACTGCCCTTGCCACCCATGTGGCATCATTAGAGTGCGTGTTTGGCAGCTGTATTGTGCGCTATACACACGGAGTGTAGACCCCCGGGGCACCCTCCTCTCCCTCAGATGCTCCTACTCTGGGCCAAGCCCCCATCTCTCTCCTGGACCAAGGCAGTAGCCTGCTGATGGGTCTCTGCTCTCCCTCGCTGCCACACTGCTTCCTCACAGCAGCCGGAGGGCTTGTAAAAACCTTAATCAGATCACTCCACTCCTCTTCTTAAATCCCTCCGTGATTTTGTATTATGCTAAAATCCAGTCTTGTTACCTTCTTTTATGAACTGATATTTTTGTTTCCTGCCCATTCATATATTGAAGCTGAACCCCTTAGGTGACAGAATTAGGAGATGGGATCTTTGGGGGTGATTAGTTCATGAGAGTAGACCCCCCATGAACAGGATTAGTGCCCTCATGGAAAGGGTCCAGAGAGCTCCCTTGTTCTCTTTCTGCCATGTGAGAATACTCTGAGAAGATGGCAGTCTTCAAGTAGGAAGAGAGCCCTCTCCCGGACCTTACCAGGCAGGCACCCTGATCTTAGTGCTGTGAAAAATATGTTTTTGTTGTCTAAAAGCTGCCTGGTCCATAGTACTTTGTTACTTGGGAGGTGGAGGCTGGTAGATTGCTTGAGCTCAGGAGTTGGAGACCACAAAAGTGAGCAAAAGTGAGACCACATTTCTACTAAAAATAGAAAAACTAGCCAGGAGTAGTGGCAGGCACCTGCGGTCTCAACTGCTTGGGAGGCTGAGGCAAGAAGATAGCTTAAGCCCAAGAGTTTGAGGTTGCTGTGAGCTGTGATGCCACTGCACTATAGCCAGGGCAACAGAGTGAGACTCTGTCTCAAACAAACAAAAAAAAGTATAGTTCTTTGTTATAGCAGCCCACACAGGACTGCAATTTCAAAGCCTTGCAGCGTCCACTCCCTGCTGGCTTCTTGGACTCCGACCTTCATTCATGCCACACTGGTCTCCTCTCCTTTGAATGCCCTAGGCCTGTTCTTAGCTCCAGACTGTTGCACTTCCTGCTGCTCTGATCTTCCCATGACAGCTCCTTCATAAGTCAGCTCAGATGTCTCTTCCATAGAGAGGCCTCCCTGACAATCTAATCTGCAGAGAGTGGGTGGCTAATATAAGCATCATTGTGACTAATCAAATACACATTAATTTGAAAATATTGCCAAAGTCACAACAAGTTTGGTCGTTCAGAAGTTGTTTTTTTTTTTTTTTTTCCAATCAATAGAGGTCCATAAAAGTGTTTGACATTAAAAATTGGTTTCAATATTTGAAAATTTGTGAAAAGGATGAACTCCATCATGAAAGGAAAATAATCATGAAATGGGGGCATAACATTTTTCGAAAAGCTACTTGATGCAAAAATGGTGCCACTAATATAAGCTCTTCAATATTCTGGAACATTTCTCAAAGCTACTGACTTTTAATGCTGGAACGATGTAAATAACTAGTACAGAGTGGGGCATCGGTTAACTGCAGTGCCTTACCCCTCCAATATGGGGGGAACTGTTATTCTAAGCTTCTCAAAGTCACAGGAGACTCCGCATCTGTTCATCAAGACCTAAGAAAGCCTCACAACAACACGAACAGGACCTATAAAGGGGAAAAAATTATTGTCGGTCTCACCGCAGGCAATTTAACTATCAGTCAGCTTGTGAGAGAGAATGTATCATTCTCCAAAATTTCCATTTGGAGACTCAATAAGTTTATTTGTTATGTCAATAAAATTGAGACTGAAGCTTTATAAGCTGCAAAAAGATTTGATGATGTCTGACAAAAAAGTGAAAAATGTGTAGAATGTTAAAAGAAAATGATTTAAAAAACTCAAAACTTAGAAAAAATGTGTACTGTGTAAACGAAAATTGATGTGTGTAACCACATGGGCTTTCTAAGGAAGTGGTTCCCTGTGACCCAGTGGTGCTGTGACCTGTGGGGCACTTGGTGTATTTGGGAGCAGGACCTGGACAGGGTGGAACTGCTCTGCCCACCTGCTGGAGGAAGGGGGGAGGGGCCAGCAGAGAGGGGGCTGGGGAATATATAGGGAAAGGGTTAGTGAGGAACTCCTTGATAGGAGAGGGTGGACAAAGGACATTTAAGGACAAGAGTAGGCACAATTGGATGCTCTTTTGTTGGAAATATACTGAATATGTGACCTTTCCTAGCGATCATGGGCTTTGTATAATTGTGTGTGGGTGTGGGCGTTAGCTGAGGAAGGAGCTGGATTTTACATCTGTTTAGCAAAAAAAATAAAAGGGGGGGGGGAAGTAGCCAAGAAATATAAGCTTCTTTGGGGAATTCACAGGTATCTAGGCTTTAGACTTCTACAGGGAGTTCAACCTAATCTGATATATAAGAGTTCTTCCAGAGGCTGCAAAGCCATGCTGACATCTGGGTTATGACTCCTTAGAAACTTCCAGGGGTTGGTGGGCGGGAAGGAGTAGTAAGGGCCTTATTGTAGTGTATTGGGACAGTGAGGCTGCTGGTGTTTAGTTGAGGGGAGCATTTAACTGGCAAGCTGTGGCTTCTATCTTCCTGTCATTCATGTTGTTATTTGGAGGACAGCTGGTTTTCAGTGCTGCATACCAACATCAGAACACTTTTCATAATAATTTCACAAAATTCCTACCTGTGCACGTGTTTAGGGATAATAGAGATAGAAATTTAGTTTTATGAGGAAAATTCCCTAAGATGTGATAGGATAACCATTTCACAAACATTTGAGAAATCACAGTAAGTGGTGAGCAGAGAGATGTTAGTATTTCAAGAAGTTACTGGAATTTTCAGTATGCTGCCAAACTCAGAGGGATGTAAGTGGTGGGTAGAACAGGTATCCAGTCGTCATGTTTTAAATTTGATGCTGTTATTTCACACAGCACATTTTTATCCAAGTGGAGACAAAATAAATTTGAGGTAATCTGATTAAAAATTGTCCCCTGGGGCATCACGTGAAAATATTGAAACTCAGATGTATGAAAAATAGGAAGTGAACTTCATCCTGGCTTTCCTCTGATGAGTCTGGTAACTACTGTGGTTCTTTATTAGGCCAGCTTGTTAGCTTTAGGTTTGTAATATCTCCAGTTTTCAACAAGTTTATTTCATATACATTTCATATCTTTTAAATGTGACCTTTGAACATATTATTATGAAATGTTCTGTGAGAATGTCAGTCTCCTAATCAGAAGAAAGGGTTTAAGCTTCGTTTCATCTTTTCTGGGAAAAGATGAGTCAGGGACTTGGAGAGAAATCTGTTGAGTAAATAAATACAGGTAGTTATGAAAGAACAAGCTACAATTATGTCGTCTTTCCTCTAGGCAGAAGTCATCCTATTTCCTATAGGATACGGTGGCAATAATAGTAATCTATGCAATTTTCTGGAAATACGCAGTTAGCAATCTAGCACTGAGCGGGACCACTGCTTGTATGGGAAACAAAGCCTACGTGTTGGCTGGAGTTTGCAGTGAGTCATTATTATCTATCAACATTGAAAATTAGGGTATGTTGCTGCTTCATTGAATTTGACAGTGCAACTTTCTGGAAACATGCAGTTAGCAAGGTAGCAGAGATGTGGTGGGGGGATTTCTTTAAGAGGAAGATAAAGGGAGACAGCGATGAGACCCTGCTGCTTCCCTCACTTCTCTCCTTTCTTCCCTATCTCTTTCCCTTCCCCCCAGTTCCATTAAGTAATTGATCTCCCTCTCTCTCTCTCTCTCTCTCTCACACACACACACACTCACAGACACACACTTCTTACACACAGTTGCATTTACTCAGACTTGGAAAGAAAGAAAACTCAAGCCAAAGATTTCCTAAAAGTTCTATTCAGCTTAAAAATCTGTCTCATACCCATGAAGCCTTAGGTTATGAAAATGATTACAAAGGAATGTCAAACTCCTTCAAATGAGTTGCCACTTTTGAATGGAGGAGGTCAGCGCTTTTTTTAGGGATGGACTTGCATTTAGCTGGATGGCACGGTCTCTTGCTACCAATGGGTCACACAAACAGCTTGCATGGGGTTTGTGAAGGGCAGTGCTGCCGGTCCCCAGGCTTGGAATGGACACTTCTGCAGGCTTCATCACACTTGCCATCATTGATCAAGATCCTTTCCCTGCAAATGTATCAGAGATGCTTCAAAATGAACCATCACTTATGTGGATAATGAAGACTGCATGTTTGTTGGAGTTTGAAATGAGTCATCATTATTTATCAACATTGAAAATTATGGTATGTTGCTGCTTTATTGAACCTGACAGTACAATAAAAATGATCAAAGAAGCAAGTTATTTGCATCACTGGAGTATGGTTAATGTAGTCAGCATGTGCTTTTTCAGATGCTGAAAGTCAATGCTTTCAAAACCTACAGCTACCAGACACCCTAGGTGGCATTTGGTATTCTCAATTATATAAAATGATCCCATCCTTCATTTAGAACTGACATGTTATCTTAACTTTATAGATGAAGAAACTAAGGTCAAGGACACTTAGTAGCAGGCCAGGGTCAGGCCACTAGTACACCTCAGAGCAAGCAGATGACACTCCATAACCTGGTCTTTGCTTCATAGGAGGCTCTCCCTTAACAAGGGGAGGAATGCTGACAACAAAACAACCAACAAAAGAAATATGGAAAAAAATTATGCTTTAGACAAGATATTTCCCACCAGTCAGTGGTGGGGAGTATTTGTTTTGCTATAGATAAAGAATTGGTTTAATTATAAACTACAGATAGAGGAAAAGATTCTTTCTTCAGTTGGAAAAATGTTGAGTTTATTTAATAGTTTTCTAAGTGATTTGAATTGGAGAGTACACAGTGAGATCTCCAAAATTAAAGATGGAAGTGAAATGTCAAGCTGACAGGGATAAACCATAGTAAGATCTCATGAGGTTTCGTGAGTGGGTAGAGAAATAGCAAATGAGCTCCAGCGTGGGCAAGTGGGAGGCAATAGAGTCAGGGGAAATAATATAAACTTTCCTGATGACAGCTCTTGCTTTCCATATAGGAAATGGAGTGGAAATCAATGCAAAATATTATAAATGGAAAGATTTCTTAATCTTTAAAAGGTGTTTTAGGTCCATTATTTTATGACCTTTATAAGGAATCAGTAGTTAATAAAAGAACTCTAATTAGAAACCAGTAACACAGAATCATAGCCCACACCTTCCCTACTCCTATAGGTCCTTCACAGGGTCATAGAGCTAGTAACTTCAGGTAATTATCAGGAGCCATTGTCTTGTCTTTGTCAGGTCAAGGTCAAGATCTCAGGCTTTGGAGTCAGATATACCTGGATTCAAATCTCACTTTGCCATTTGCCAGAATGCCTGTTACATAACAGGTCATTTAAATTCTAGGGAGTATTTAACACCTGCCTCACAGAAGTGTTTTAAGGATTAAATGAGGTAAGATATGAAAAGGCAGTACCTGGCGTGTAAGTGTTTAATAAACACTTGTTTAAATGGGCAGGATGGTATAGTAAACTCAGATCTTGAAGTCCTTTCTGTGGTGTAAGCCTCTCGATAGATAATGAAATAAGGGCTTGGTGGTGGCAAGTACCACCATCTGTCATCCCAGCTACTTGAGAGGCTGAGGCAGGAAGACTACTGAAGCCCAGGAGTTGGACAGCAGCCTGGGAAACTCATTTCTAAAATGATAAATTAAATAAGAAGAAAAAAGCAAGTAATTCTAGTTGGCTTTAAACCCATATAAACCTTTCCCTAGACCAGAGATGGAAAAACAACACAAACCAGTGGTTAAGCTGGAATTGGGGGCCCCCGGCTTCTGGAGGGGGAAGCAGGCAGGGGCAAGGCTGGTCTGGCTCCTGCAGGGAAGGGAGATGAAAGCCATCCACCTGAAGTGGGGCCAGCACTGGGGTCAGCGCCTGAGGCCCACGACCATATGTCAAGGACCCATCCCTGAGGAGAGGAAGCTATATGAAACTGTGGCAAATAAGCCACATCTGAAAGGAAGGTAGAGAGCGAGGGAGACTGCAGACTGCATCCCGAGCGTGGGCAACAGGATGAAATCTCCTGTGGAATGGGAGAAGGAGCTAGAGACACCCCTACTGAACAGGAGGTCTGGATAGCAATGGAAGCCCCGGCCTGGGCTGTGGCTCAGACACGTGGATGAGGGCAAACCCTACATTTCTAGAAAGGGAATCGGAGTCACAGAGAAAGGGAGAAATCAAAACAACAACCAAACCAAACATCTCAAAATGATCTGGCAAATCTATTGATTTTAAAAGGCTTTTTGGTTTGTGAAATTCACAAAGACATGTGATTGTAAGAAAGAAAACAAAACAGAGGGCTGGGGGTGGTGGCTCATGCCTATAATGCTAGCACTGTGGGAGGCCGAGGCAGGAAGACTGCGAGGTCAGAAATTTGTGGTTGCGGTGAGCTATGATGAGGCCACTGTACTACCAGCCTAGGGGACAGAATGGAAACTTGTCTCCACACTCAAAAAACAAAAAAAAGATGAGAGGAAAAAGAAAAGAAGGTGGATAATTAAAATGAATTAAGTCCAGAAAATACTCTTGTCAGTCTGAGAAACATGCACATGTTAACCACAGAATGCTCAAACAGATAAATTTGAGCGTAATATTCATAAAAAGACTGAAACATTGAGAAATAAAATCAGGCAGAAATAAAACAAAGTCATCTATTTATGACTAAGAATTGATTTGAAAATTTGGAAATAAAATGACTTTATGTTGTCATAAAATTTTTTAAAAGTTTTTGTTTTTTTTTCCCTAAGACAGAGCCTCAAGCTGTCCCCCTGGGTAGAGTGCTGTGGCATCACAGCTCACAGCAACCTCCAACTCCTGGGCTCAAACAAGTCTCCTGCCTCAGCCTCCCAAGTAGCTGGGACCACAGGTACCCGCCACAACGCCTGGCTATTTTTTGGTTGCGGCCATCATTGTTATTTGGTGGGCCCACGCTGGATTTGAACCCGTCACCTTAGGTGTATGTGGCTGGCGCCTTAGCTGCTTGAGCCACAGGCGCTGAGAGAAATTTTAAAAAAGTTAAACAATTTAGACAGGCTGGACCAAATTGAGCATCAAAAAATTAGAAAAGAGTGCTAAAGAATTACCCCGGAACGCAGCACAGAGTGAGCAGAGCGAACCGTGAAAGAGAAGTTCAGGTCCGTGGTGGGCAGACGGATAGGCCGACAGACGTCCGTCTGAATTTCAGAAGGACAGCTGGAAGGCATGGCAGAGAAACAAATGGGAAAATGGCTAAAAACTCTCCGGATTTGAATGGAGAAATGTGTACCTATTTCTTGGAAAGTACCTAACAAGTGCTGATAAAACTAAACTAAAATAAGTCTGCGTCTTGACATGTCAGAGAAAAAATGTAAAATATTAGAAATAAAATCATGAAAATGACCAGGGAGAAAAGACAGATTACTGGTGAAGGCACGGCACTAAGTAAGACTTCTCATCAGCAGTCGGTGCCAGGAAACTGCAGACTTAAAGTGTCCACATACTAATGGAAATAATTTTCAAACCTGAATTTTAACCCCCTTTTAACTATCATTTAAGATTAAATGAAAAATAGAAACATTTTCAGACACGTAATAAGAAGAAAGTTTACCAACCACAGACCTTCACTGTTAAAGCTTGCAATTATCAAGAAAAGTGAAAATACATAAGATAGAGAAAAAATACATATGGTAATTAGTAAAACATTCCAGTAATGTAACCAACAATAGATGATGAAATACAAATAACGACCTAGGGGTTGTCATTTAGTAAATCAAAAAAATCCCCCAATTCTGGTTAATGAAATATGCTCATTTTATATTTGGAGTGTATGTTATGAATTTAAGGCCAGTTAAAAAATACATGAATGTGTGTGATTAAGTCACACAAAAGTGAACACACACATATACAAACACACGGATGAATGCATGAAAACTGGTGAAATCTGAATAAGGCCACTGGTTTTCATCAACGTTGATTTCCTGGTTGTGATGTCCCATAATTACTAAGATGTTACCACTGAGGAAAGCCGGTGAAGTGGTGACAGGCTCCCTCTGTAGTACTGCTTACAGGTGCACTTGAATCCACAGTCATCTCTAAACTAAAAGTTAAAAAATTAATATGAATGTGATCTCTAGTTTCCAAACTTTCCACGGAATGCAAAGGTTGGAGATACAGAAAATTCTATCAATTCAACAGAAGATAGAAGGGAGAAATAAAGTAGCATGTTAAAAAATGATTTAAAACATACAATGTGAAAATGTTAACACAAGTTCATATATAAAAGTAATTACAATTATCGATTATACCTGTCCATTAGCTTAAGACAAAGGCTATTGGCATGAATAAAAACAAAACTCAACAATATGATGCTACAAAAAAGACTCACAAATCAAACAAATGATACAGAATAAAGGAAAAATCTATAAAATAAATATTTACTAGCCAAATTTAAAAGATAGCTAGTGAAGCGTTACTGTGCACTTTGAAGATGGAAGCTTTTGTAGGAATTATAATTGTACATGAGTTCTAGCGATGAGGTACGTGTAATCTTTTAAAGTAGGTGTTTACATTAAATAATTTAATAAGTCGGCCTTACCAGGATAAGAAGCCTTAGCAAGCTCCCTTCTGGACCTGTTCTTCTTGTGCAGGGATTAGGTTTGGAAGAGGGAGTGGCTGGGCCTTGGTGACAGAGGACAGGTATACAGGAGGTGTGTGTGTTACACACACGTGCACACACTCCCTACTTGCAATACACCTACCAGAAAGAGATCACTTTCAAAGACAGACTAACTTGACTTGGAACAGGCTCTCAATTGGTTTGAGCTTGTTTCCAGTGTGATGGGTCACCAGACTTACACGTTGGCACAGGTGAGGCTCTGGGGAAACAGGGCACAGCAGAGAGTTCTAGGGGACCATTGAATGCAAGGGCACTTGGCCAAACAGAAGAGAAATCTTCAGATGATTGACCTCAATTCAGGTGCTGGCACATTCCTCATTCTGTGCTTATCTAATAAAATCTCATGCCTCCCAGGAGCTAGTTAAATGACCCCTCAAGGGCTTAACAGTCTATAATTCTGGTGTTCTGGCTCTCCTGGTATGATCACATTAGCCTGGAAGGCTATTGAAATTCAAGTAGTCTTTGCAAATATTGTACTGAATGTGGATGTGTTTTATTATCTGGTTGATTTGCCTTACGTAATATTTTATAGTTTTCTTTCAGTGGTGCTTTAAAATAATTGTTGGTGCTTCCATGCCATTTTTCTGAATCTTCGCATTTTTCATACTTGCCTTTTTTTTTAAGTTAAGGTATACTTTATTTATTTATTTGCTTATTTTTATATTTTAGATCATGCTTGGTTTTGGATATCTACAAAGGGACAAGCTTAGAATCAGGTGCACAGGGGCTGACTTACACTGGCTGGGAAAAGCCGGTTGGGGCATCATTTTCCTGTTCCACATTCTGTGATGCCCTATCAGGTGCTTGAAATCAGCCATAATGAAAATATTTACACCACAGAAATTGGCAAATGCTACCGACTGAGTTTCCCCTGCCCTGAAAAGCCGGTTGTTAAAGGTTTGCCAACATTATGTTGCTCACAATCCTCTTAGTACACAGTTAATTTCCCCTAAGACAACTTTCCAAATCCTGAAGCAGGGTCATCTCAGGTACTGTTCTGCTTGCTGTGCACAATTTGGCAAGTAATGACACTAGTTGTGCTCAGTGGCGTTTCTTAGCATAAGACTAAGCAAGAAGCTTTTTCTCCTAAGGTTGTTATGAACACAGTGATGCCTGGCCATTGGAGTATCTTTTTGCAAAAACCCTGACAAAACTATATCCTTTGCCTGAAGTTCTTGATTCTATTATATTGTAAAACATCAGCTCCTACTATAACAAATTATGATAATCATTGCCAAACATGCTTTTCCTGTCACTCAAGGAATAAAATATGTAATGGGTGTTTATCACACGTAACACATAGTGATAGCAAATATGCTAGATATAGAGAATGATTGTCTCTATTTCCAAATTATTGTCTTCTAGACATGGGTATTTTACAAAGAGAGGCAAAAGATGTGTACATGAAAAGCTATTTTTTAAAAAATCTTTAACAGTTTGTAACTTGAATGTATCCAGGCTGTTTTGTATTTACCTCTGAAGGTCAGTCTCAGCGTATTGTTGCATCAGCACACACACACACATGCACACACACACATGCAC